>NC_069508.1:147664722-147784722 GCF_027579735.1 Bombina bombina
GGGGTTTATTGAACAGTTGGGGTTAATTAATCAGTGTATTAATTATTTAGGTGGTGACTGTGTGTTTTTTAGGGGGTGACTGTGTTTTTGGCTGGAACAAACAGGTTTCACTTTCGTTTTTGAAAGTGTTGCCCAGCTCCTATTACTTGCTGTATTTGTAATAACTGGGAATTACTGTCTTACACTCCATGTGGGTCTATGTTCATTTCCTCCATTCCAGCTGAGACTTGAACCTGAGGAGAGGGTTTCCTCTGTTAACTGTCTGGGTCTAGAAGGTGGTGAGTGCCCCAGCCATTGGGAGTATAAAGGTGCAGTTTTCTATAATAAAAAACATTTTTATTTGTGTCCTTCTGTGGTATAACCTGAGCTATGGAGGACTTTGATATGTTAGAAGGTACTCCTTCTGTACTAAATCATAACTGTTTATATTGTGAGGAGGCCGTGGTTTTCCCGCCCACTTAATTATGTTACACATGCCTTAACACCGTTATAAAGTCTAAGAAGGGAGACAAGCCTGCTAAGGCTCTTTGTCCCTCTGAGCTGTCTACCTCTCAGGACTCGGCGTCCCATGAAATTACTACCCTTGCTACATTATCCACTCCACATGCAGTTCTCTGTAGCACATCTATTCCTCCATCCGGAGGGGGCCTTCTTCCTGCGCACTTTGCCGCGCAGTTACAAACAGCGGTGTCTGCGGCCCTCAGTGCATTACCTCGCTCTAACAAACGCAAGAGGAAGGTTAAACATAGCTCTCCTGACCCGGATTTAGCTATTATGTCCCAGTTTTCCGATGAGTTAACCTCTGTAGCTTCAGAAGGTAAGCTTTCTGGGTCGGAGTCCTTAACATCTAAGCCTCCTACTTGCGTTTTTTATTAAAAGAGGTTCTGTCTACGTTAGAGGTTCCAGAGGCCACGCTGCCTGGAGAACCTATGATACCTAAATTAGACAGAGTGTAATGCCTGTGGGATATTCCTCTATCAGACCGAACTCGGCCAGTAGTCTTGTTATCCTGGCGTCGAGCCGGAAAGATAGGGAATATCCCAGAACAGAGAAAGTTAGTAGAATGAGGAAGACGGCACTCACCACTGGCAGGGCAGTCCCCAGCGACAACGGCAGAGCGGTCCAAGGGCAAACCAGTAGAATGGTCAGGCAGGCAGGATTTGGCAACAGAAAAGCAGTCCAAGGGCACACCACTAGAATGGTCAGGCAGGCAGGGTTCGGCAACAAAGAGGCAATCCAGAATAACAGGGGTAATAAGCAGAGCAGTCAGACAGTTAGGGTTCAGCAACAGTATATCAATCCAGGAGTTAGGGTTTAAGAGGCAGAGTAGTCAGGCAGGCAGAGTTTCAGCAGCAATAATCAATCCAGCAAATATAGTATGATCTATCACACCTAGGAGCACACTAAGTAACACCTATACTTGGGCAGTGATAGATCACACTAGAGATATTGAAATAGGCGCAGGATTGGCGCCACAGTGTGAGACCGGCATCAGAGAGGGAGAGGAGCGTGCGGCGATGACATCAGCACCGCACGCATCCAGACCCGACACAGCCCTAGGCAACAAGCAAGGAAGGAGACACCGCGCCCCTAGCAACGGCTAGAGCGGCGTGACACAGAGTTTATGAAGACAGGAAAGGAAGGAGACATTGCGCCCCTAGCAACGGCTAGAGCGGCGTGACACAGAGTTTACGAAGGAATTGTTTCTTCCTTTTCCCCCTAGTCTACTTTTAAAAAGTTGTTCCCGGTCCCGGACTTCTAAGGTAGATGGTGCTATCTCTACGCTTGCTAAATGTACTACTATTCCTCTTGAGGATAGTTCTTCGTTCAGAGAGCCGATGGATAAGAAAATGGAAACCTTTCTGAGAAAGATGTTTCAACATACAGGATTTTTGTTTCAACCGGCGACTGCAGTTGCCAGAGCGGCTACTTACTGGTGTCACTCTTTATCGGAACTCATTGAGGTGGAGTCTCCCCTCGAGGATATTCAAGACAGAATTAGAGCTCTGAGATTTGCTAATTCTTTTATCTGTGATGCGAACATGCAAATGATTTGCCTAAATGCAAAGGCCTCTGGCTTTGCGGTCCTAGCCTACCTCGCGCTCTGGTTGAAGTCATGGTCTGCGGATATGACTTCTAAGTCCAGACTCCTTTCTCTTCCCTTCAAGGGAAAGATTTTATTCGGTCCAGGCCTGGACTCAATTATTTCTACGGTTACAGGAGGCAAGGGTGCCTTCCTACCGCAAGATAAGAAGTCTATGGGATGACAATCTTCTAATTTTCGTTCTTTCGTTCTGACAAATGCCAACAACAACAATTCTCCTCCAAGCCCGAGCAACTCAAGAGTACTTGGAATCCAGCTCTGTCCTGGAATAAATCCAAGCAGAATAAGAAGCCTGCCGAAAACAAATTGGCATGAAGGGGCGGCCCCCGATCTGGGATCGGATCGTGTAGGGGCAGACTGTCTCTTTTATTCAGATGCCTGGTTCCAGGACGTACAGGATCCATGGGTCCTACAGGTGGTATCTCAGGGATACAAGGTTTAAAATCTCATCTGCCAAGGGGCATATTCCTTCTTTAGAATCTGTCTACCAGACCAGAAAAGAGGGATGCCTTTCTAGGGTGCATTCGGGATCTATCCTCCTTAGGAGTTGTTTTTTTGGTGCCTATCAAAGAGGTTTGGGGTTTTTATTCAAACCTTTTCGTGGTCCCAAATAAGGAGGGAACTTTCTGCCCAATTCTGGACCTAAAGTGCTTAAACAAATTTCTCAGTGTCCTTTCCTTCAAGATGGAGACGATAAGGTCCATCCTTCCTTTAATTCAGGAAGGCCAGTTTATGACCACTATAGATCTGAAGGATGCTTACCTTCATGTTCCAATCCACAGGAAACACTTTCAGTTCCTTAGGTTTGCATTCCTGGACCAGCACTTCCAGTTCATTGCCCTTCCGTTTGATCTAGCTACTGCTCCAAGAATCTTTACGAAGGTTCTGGGGGCTCTTCTAGCCATTGCCAGAACTCAGGGTATTGCAGTAGCCCTATACTTGGATGATATTCTGGTGCAAGCACCATGCTTTCATCTTGCGGAAGAATTCTCAGAGTCCCTTCTCAGTCTTCTTGGATCACATGTATGGAAGATAAACTTGGAAAAGAGTTCTCTTATCCCAAGTACCAGGGTGGAATTCCTGGGTACTATAATAGACTCCATATCCATGAGGATATTCCTAACAGACCAGAGAAGTTGCAAGCTAACTTTGGCAAGTCTTGCCCTCCGGACTTCCTTGAGTCCCTCTGTGGCTCAGTGTATGGAGGTGATTGGTCTCATGGTGTCCTGCATGGACATCATTCCTTTTGCCAGGTTCCATCTCAGACCTTTACAACTGTGCATGCTGAGGCAATGGAACGGCGATCATTCAGATCTGTCTCAACAGATTGTATTCAATCAAACAAAGTGTGGATGGGCGCTAAAAGCGGAGTCAAACCAGTCAAATAATTAAACACTTTCACTCAAAATGTTAACTAACAATTACAATTTAATTACAATAAAATAAAAGTAAAAAATAAATAAAAAACAGTTGTAAGAAATATATTTCTATATATAGTAAAACTCCTTATAGCATAAGAACAACGGCAATAACTATTTTATCATCTTGATAAAGCCCCATGTGTGGGTGAAACATGTTGATGGTCTGAGGCTGTGTTTGTACATTTTGAGAATCGAATTGTTTGGCCAAACGCAACTAAGAAAAGAGACTCTCTTTGTATCTTCACATCAGAGATTGGTGTCAATCTGTCCTGCGTACGTTGTACTAAGAGCAGGATTATATGTAAGAAATCTAATTCCATCTTGGCAGGTAAACTCCTAAACAGGTGGTATTTGGCTTGTGACATCGTGGAAATCGCTACTCAGAAATATCACTGGAGTAAGGAGGATGCTTTTGCGGCTGCTCCCACCTTTGAGAGATAGAATCAAGGAATGCAGAGGTACTGTAAAGTATATTTTTCACACTAGCCACGCCAGGCTACCACCAAGCAGGAAGGCATTATTACACATATTGAAGATATAAAGTCAAGTACTGACTATACCTACAGTATATATGATCCATCTGCTTTATTAGGCCTATCACCAAACCAATAAGGAATATTTTGTCTGCAGTACATGGCTAAGTACATATAGGCTAAAAGTGTACCATCTAAGCCTAATTGTTTACATATTGGGAGACGTCCCAGGATTATATTATTCACCTTTACCATTTGGGTAGCCTCAAAGAGCTAATTTCATGTGTTTTTATATAAATGCTGGAATTCTTTTATTAAAAATGTTTTTTTTTCCATTTATTTTTTTGCTTAACAGCTAATAGATTGATTTCTATACATCTGCAAATAGTTATTGCTGTTGTTCTTATGCTATAAGGAGTTTTACTATAGAAATATATTTCTAACAACTGTTTTTTATTTATTTTTTATTTTTATTTTTATTAAATTGTAATTGTTAGTTAACGTTTTGAGTGAAAGTGTTTAATTATTTGACTGGTTTGACTCTGCTTTTAGCGCCCATCCACACTTTGTTTGATTGATTGCTTTTATCTTTGGGAAGGAGATATTTGGAAGGGGCAGTGAGTCTGTAGTTTAGCGCCAAACTTCTCTTAATTTTTATCAAAAGATTGTATTAGACAGCCGGTCGAGAGAATCTTTCTCTTGGTGGCTCTGTCCAGATCATCTGTCCCGAGGGACATGCTTCTTAAGACCATCCTGGGAGATTGTGACTACGGACGCAAGTCTATCCAGATGGGGAGCTGTTTGGGGTGCCAGGAAGGCACAGGGCTTGTGAACTCAGGAGTCTTCCCTCCCGATCAATAATTTGGATCTATGGCAGTCTTCAAGGCCTTGAAGGCTTAGCCACTTCTGGGTTCGTCCCAGTTCATCAAGGCTCTGTTTGAGTCTCTGCATTCCGTTAATATTAAATTGTTATCTTGGAAGGTTCTCTTTTATTGGCTATTGCCTCTGCACGCAGAGTTTCTGAGATCTCTGCTTTGCAATGTGAGCCCCCTTATCTGATTTTTCCGGCAGATAAGGCAGCTTTATGTACTAAATTAGATTTTCTTCCTAAGATTGTGTCAGATCGCAACATCAATCAGGAGACTGTGGTTCCTTCCTTGTGTCCTAATCCTTCTTCATCGAAGGAACGCTTACTTCACAATTTGGTTGTGGTTCGCACCTTGAAGTTCTATCTTCAGGCTACTAAGGAGTTTAGACAATCTTCCTCTTTGTTTGTTGTCTATTCGGGGAAGCGTAAGGGGCAGAAGGCTACTTCGACTTCCCTATCTTTTTGGTTAAGGAGTGTCATCCGCTTAGCTTAGCAGATAGCGGGACATCCAGGGCCGGACTAGGAAATCAGAGCGGCCCTGGAAATTTGTATGGCCCAGCTCAGCCCTGCCCCCTCCAGCTCAGCCCCACCCATCTGGCACAGCCCCGCCCCCCTCTGGCTCAGCCCCGCCAACTCCGGTTTAGATTTCACCTATTATTAAATTAGTTGATCACTACAATGTCATTATATATATATATATATATATATATATATATATATATATATATATATATATATATATATATATATATATATGAAATAGCAGGTGTTCCAGCACTCCAACCTTGGTTCTGTATCAAACACCTGGGTGCAGTCCTTGAAAAACATATTCAGTAATACTTTTTGAGTGAAGGGCACTCTCAGGATTTTTGAAATCACAAAAGATTTTTATTCCAGGTAACAACAAAGTCGACGTTTCGGCTTTCTTAGAAGCCTTCTTCAAGACAAACAACATCTGTTGAATAAAAGAAAAAACAACCAATATATACAAACACACATAAGCAAACTAAAGTGAAAAATACACACCCAACACCATTATTATATTAATTTAAAATCATGTAAAAGGATAAACTTGAGTTCTAGTCCATTGACACCAGGCAGAGCCCTAGACCACACTAAACACAAACCAAGTATAACCAAGTATAATACTTAGACTAATGGAAACACCACTTAAATGAAACCTATTCAGGTCAGACAGGTACTAATCAGTTACATCAAGAGGATGGGGATCCCAAAAAGCCAGACAGCGTCTAAAAATTCCATATAGCTGTCAAGTGTAAAAAGCATACATAAAAAACAAAATGAAAAAACAATCTCTATTTTAGTATTTGAAAAAAATCAAGTAAACGCTAGAATGAAAAGCGAAGTCAGAACTGAACAATGTTACGTCAGGTCAAACTCTAAAAGCAGAAGCAGGACACATAAGCCCAGAACGCTGAACATAGATACCATGAGAAATACAATAATACTATATAATAAGTGTAACCACTAATGCTGGATACGCATAACCATGTCACTTATCGTGATGCCAGTACCGTTGACACAGGGTATGCCAAAAATGTATACACCACTAATAATATAAACCATGTAGATATACTACAATGAGTATAGGAGGGAAACATTACCAGACAAATACATATATTTACGCCATATTAGGCAAACCAATATTTGTACAACTGTAATTCAAGCCGATACACATATATAGGATCCAGATATAATGTCGCTATAAAAAACATAATAAATTTATCAGCACTCTATATTAAAGAGCTACTATGCAAACCAAAGTTTAGCAACAAAAAAGAACAGCAACTTTACTATGCAGCACGTACAATGTATAACAACTTGGACATATTCATACTATACCCTAAGCGATAACAGATAAAACGTAAACTCTCATAGAAAAACAAACACTTCATGACACCAAACGGCGCATAGCCGCTTTGTGCAAAATGGCATAAAACTATTATTTCAATCACAACTGTATCACATTTAATAAAGGAGAAAGCTAATCCAACAGACCAAAGACGTGCATTCAACCACCTGCAAATAACCAAAGTGGCCGAAAAATATAATGTACAATAACAGATAAATACGGTATGTTATTCAAAATCGAACAACCGAGTCACATAATACATCATAAGAGTCATACCACGGATAGAATAGTTAAATAGCGTTACCTCATTTCGGCATGTAGCCGTGCTCCACAAACAGGAAATTACGTTGTATCTACTGAAACACCGAAGGAGCTTTAAAAATAGCAAGGAGCCCTTACTATTGGTCCAATTCTGGGGTGTGCGCAACTACATAGCCACATCAGCTGTCACAATAATGATACAATCATAGAGCACAGCTGAAGACCAACCCAGTACCGCGCATGCATACTCAGCGCAAGATCACAGCAGTAAAAACTTCAGCAAAACGTAACCACAGCAGTGATATAATCACAGGTTCACAAGAAATTACCGTAATGAAATGTTATCACTCGTAGCACCAAACACAATCTCCAGAAAGAGGAGCAAAACATATATCATATAGCAAGCTCTTGACAACATCAGTGTTGCTAAACAACCAAAACAAACAGAGTGTGCTGTATGCACCTATATCGGGAATCAAACAAGTCAAGCATGTAGCGTAACCAACTCTGTTGACTAGGAGTATCCCAAGAACACTCATTTCAAAGTTATATCATACAGCTTACTATGAAAGCCTCCATGTATGATGTGACATTTGACCACCAGGAAACTGGGCTAGGTTTATCCCAAGAACACTCATTTCAAAGTTATATCATACAGCTTACTATGAAAGCCTCCATGTATGATGTGACATTTGACCACCAGGGCTATAAATATTACCACCCAGACTAGGAAAATACACCAGTCACCGTAACCACAAATTTGACACTAGCACATCAGGGCAACACATAGCCAGACTGCACAATGGACTACACTAAGTGATAACCTTACATGGGCCAAAAAAAAGGAAATGACCAAAGCCAAATAATGTACAGGTGTTTATACATACGCTACAACAGCACCAGGGCGACTTAGAGTACAGAAGTACTTCAATATGTCTATAGTAGAGAAAACAAAAAACACGATAAAAGAAAATAAGACTACTTAAAAATAAACAAAATGTGAATAAGAATGAAAAACAGATAAATAAAAATAAATTAAAAAATAATAGTAATAGAAGAAAACATAAAAATAAAATACAACTAATAATAGGTATGCAAGATACATAAGACAAGCTAAGTGGTCATTTGCACACAAGAGATTAATAAAATACTGAATAGTCCAAGTGTACATTAAGCCCATGAGGGCTAAGTGTGTTGAGCCTGTAAATCCACCTACTCTCACAGCATAACTGTTATTTATGTCTATCGCCACATCTCCTAGGCGGGACTACCATATCAATCAACATAGCTTTTAGGGAGGATATAGGGTGATTAGACTCCAGAAAATGGCGGGCTACTGGTTTATCGGAAAGTCTATCTCCCGCATGGGCATGTAAGGAAGTATACCACAAACTGGGATGTACAGGTAAGTCTATGCCTAATCAAGTACGTTTTGGTGGAATGTGGGTGATGGAACTTTTGTCCAGTCAACAAAGAATTACACGTGACACAATTGCCGTATTTGAAGCAGCCCAACTTTGTCTTGGCCAACCAGGTCTTGGCACTACGCCAGGGATCAGTCTTCATCAATAATGTTCTGAGACTACAGCCACTCCTATGAACCACTCTGGGAGGAGGTGTCTCCTTAAAAGGTAGCGTTAGATCTCCTTTGATGAGATGCCAGTTCCTACTGACTATATCCCCAATTTGCTTGGTAGCCAGGCTGAACCCAGTAATAAGGTTTATTTGTGAATTAATGGTTTCTTCTTCAGGTTTTGTTTCCTTTGGATGAGAGTGGTCTGATCCAAATGGGTTACCTCATCCATTATATCGGTCACTTTCTTCAGACTGTAACCCCTTTCTAAGAATTTCAACTTAATTTCATTAAGTTGTGTGAGTCTCTTTGTGGGATCTGAATTGTTGCGAATAACCCTCAGAAACTGGGATTTGCTGATACCCGTCTTTAGCTGGATCGGATGAAAACTGTCACTCTACAAAAGGGTATTTCGATCGGTCGGTTTAGAATACAGAGTGGTGTTAAGTCTAGAACCGGCATCGGTGGTCGATTTAAAAATACATGAATCCAAAAAGTGTATTTCAGCTTCATCACTCTCACTTTTAAGCGTTATGGATTGTTCAGCATTATTGAGGTAGTGGATCCATTCTTTTAGTTCATCATGGGTACCACCCCAGACAACAAATAAATCGTCAATGTACCAGTTTGATTCTTCTGTTGATGTTTTAAGTTTTTTCTTGTCAATAAAGAATAAACTTATAATTTGGGTTGTGGATTATTTTTTCAGCGGAAATGGCTGTTTTTTATTTTATCCCTCCCTCTCTAGTGACTCTTGCGTGGAGTTCCACATCTTGGGTATTGATATCCCATACATCACTAGCTCATGGACTCTTGCCAATTACATGAAAGAAAACATAATTTATGTAAGAATTTACCTGATAAATTCATTTCTTTCATATTGGCAAGAGTCCATGAGGCCCACCCTTCTTAGAGCTGGTGTGTCTAAACTTTAAATATATATATATTTATATGTGTGTTCATATGTATTTATTTGCGTATATATGTATTTACAAACATATATACACATATAAACACTTAAATATGTACACACAAATAGACATATATTAGGACATTGGAGCCCTTTGCAGTCAAGTAGATGAAAAAAACATATTTAATAAATATTCTAACTTCAGCTTTTTGTGTGGATCTGGTTAGTGCATAAGTGAAAACTTATTACTTTCACCTTGTAATACGAGCGCTACCCAAGACGTGCAAAAAGCTTATTTCTAGCGGAGTTAGAGCACAAACGGAAGTGATAAATATCGCTACACTCATAATCTGGCCCTTTGTTTTTTGTCCTTTGCGCTGTGGACAACCAATTTTATATATACATATATATATATATATATTTATATATATATATATATATACAGTATATATATATATATATATATATACGGTATATATATATATATATATATATATATATGTTTGTATGTGTGATGCAATTATTATAAAATGTTCACTGTTTTATGAATTGTGCTAAACAGATTGCAAATTAACATAATCACTTACCAGAAAAATTTGCCTCTTAAGACCGATCATCATATTTTCCAAATCCCTCCAATTATTTTACCAAAAAAAAAAAACATGACAAAATTTTAATTATTAAATGTTCAAAGGGAAATAAAATGAAAAACAAAGTATTTCCTTATATACATCATTCTCCATCAATCTTCAGAACATATTGTTGTTTGAATTGTAAAATGCTGAAGGCACAAATGAGTAATATATAAAAGATTATTTGCTTGGGAATTCTGAGATTGTGTTTTATGGTTTGCTATATAAAAACAATATCATGTAAAGAATAAATCACCTGTCTCCGTCAGGGCACATGAAATGTGTAAGCGAAACAGCAGATAACAAGGAATTGCAAGCTCTAGCTGTGTTAGAAGATACTGTGGGCTCAATGTACTAAACAGCATTCAGAATGTCAGGGTTTTAAAAAGCAGAGCATTCCAGGGATATACCCCTGGAAAAGAATGTGTGCACATGTGTGTGTGTCTGAACTTTTGAATTGGTATAAGCTATGGTTGCACTGATACCATTTTTTTAAGACCGAGTACAAGTACCGATAATTTTTTTTCAAATACTCGCCGATACCAATTACAGATACTTTTTTTTTTAATGAAAAGTTGTAAAAAAACTCAAAGAAATTTCACAGAACGTGTTTATAAATAAAAATATTGCAATAAAATATATTAATAATAACAACAATACATAACAAATGAAAAATCAGAACCAACCAAAAGTGCAATACAGTTCAAAATATAACAGTGCACTGTTTAATCATGGGGAACAACACTATGGGATAGATTACAATGACTGGTAAGCTTTACCAATGTTCCTTTAAAGTCTATGGAGTTGGAAATGTGAACAGAGCATTGTTAAAGCTTACCAATCAAATGTAATCTAAATCTAGTCCTATATTTGCAGGATGAGTGTTCATAGGAATTAACTTAATATATCCTATGAACACTCTTCCTGCAATTATATATGCTAAGGATGTTCCTCAGAGTACAGTATGTTTTGAGCATAATTGTGCAAGCTGAGAACTAGCACTATAACAGGCAATGTAGCAATTAGAAAACATTGTTTAAAAGTTAGTGGCAAGTTCTTTTTAAGGAACAGAAGCATCTATGCACGTTCAGCTATAAGTCTGTTTCTTTTATCAGTAAGGACGTTTGACGCTAAGCTGAACAGTCTTTCACTTTCCACACTACTGCTTGGGGCAGAAATAATTTTGGGGCATTAAATCTCAGTTTATTAACTGCCCAGTACTTCAGGGGTTTGTCTGAATGAGGTACAGTGATCTCTCCTAGGTAGGCTTTGAGCTGTATAGTAGCAGCTTTTGGAGCACTGCTCTCAGACATACAATAATATAAATAACAGCAATTTTTATTGGCAGAACAGAAGTGAACAATTTTTAGTTAAGTCTCCACTCCAGCTTAAAATAAAATGGAAAGTTGAAGTTTGAAAAAACGCCAGGTATTGGTTTAAGTATCAGTGCATTTGCAGGAGTACAAGTACTGGTGCAAGTATTTGGTATCGGTACTGATACCTATACCGATACTAGTATCGGTGCAACCCTAGATAAGCAATCGCTGTGTAGTAAGTAGCAGAGTTTAGAGTTCGGAACAAAATTTTGCCTAGATTACGAGTCTTGCGTTAGCCTTGAAAAGCAGCGTTGAGGGGTCTCAACGCTGCTTTTTAATGCCCGCTGGTATTACGAGTCTGGCAGGTATAGGTGTACCGCTCACTTTTTTTCTGCGACTCAAACATACCGCAAATCCACTTAAGTCAATTGCGTATCCTATATTTTCAATGGGATTTTCCTAACGCCGGTATTACGAGTCTTGGAAAAAGTGAGCGGTACAGCCTCTCCTGTCAAGACTGTTACCGCATTTAAAAGTCAGTAGTTAAGAGTTTTATGGGCTAACGCCGTAACATAAAACTCTTAACTAAAGTGCTAAAAAGTACACTAACACCCATAAACTACCTATTAACCCCTAAACCAAGTCCTCCCCCCACATCGCAAACACTTAAATAAAAATTTTAACCCCTAATCTGCCGACCGGACATCGCTGCCACTTTAATAAATATATTAACCCCTAAACCGCCGCACTCCGCCTCACAAACACTAATTACATTTTAATAAACCCTAATCTGCCGTCCCTAACATCGCCGACACCTACCTACATTTATTAACCCCTAATCTGCCGCCCCAAACTATATTAAATGTATTAACCCCTAAACCTAAGTCTAACCCTAACCCCCCCCTAACTTAAATATAATTTAAATAAATCAAAATAAAATTACTATAATTAACTAAATAATTCCTATTTAAAACTAAATACTTACCTATAAAATAAACCCTAAGCTAGCTACAATATAACTAATAGTTACATTGTAGCTAGCTTAGGGTTTGTTTTTATTTTAAAGGCAACTTTGTATTTATTTTAACTAGGTACAATAGTTATTAAATAGTTATTAACTATTTAATAGCAACCTAGCTAAAATAAAGACAAATTTACCTGTAAAATAAAACCTAACCTAAGTTACAATTACACCTATCACTACACTATAATTAAATTAATTCCCTAAATTAACTACAGTTAATTACAATAAAATAAAATAAACTAAAGTACGAAAACCCCCCACTAAATTACAGAAAATAATAAAATAATTACAAGTGTTTTAAACTAATTACACCTAATCTAATCCCCCAATAAAATAAAAAAGCCACTTAAAATAAAAAAAATCCCTACCCTATACTAAATTACAAATAGCCCTTAAAAGGGCCTTTTTCGGTGCATTGCCCCAAAGTAATCAGCTCTTTTACCTGTAAAAAAAATACAATACCCCCCCCCAACATTAAAACCCACCACCCACACACGCAACCCTACTCTAAAACCCACCCAATCCCCCCTTAATAAAACCTAACACTAACCCCTTGAAGATCACCCTACCTTGAGACGTCTTCACCCAGCCGGGCCGAAGTCCTCCACGAAGTCGGGCAGAAGTCTTCATCGAAGCCGGCCAGAAGATGGCATCCCTTGAATTCCGATTGGCTGATAGAATCAGCCAATAGGATTGAGCTTGCATTCTATTGGCTGATTGGGTCAGCCAATAGGATTTTTTCTACCTTAATTCCGATTGGCTGATAGAATTCTATCAGCCAATCGGAATTCAAGGGGCGCCATCTTGGATGACGTCATTTAAAGGAACCTTCATTCTTCAGTTGGACTTCGTTGGAAAAGGATGCTCCGCATCGGATGGCTTGAAGATGGACCTGCTCCGCTCCAGATGGATGAAGACTTCTGCCCGTCTGGAGGACCTCTTCTGGCCGGCTTCGATGAAGACTTCTGCCCGTGTGGAGGACCACTTCTGCCCGGCTTCGTGGAGGACTTCGGCCCGGCTGGGTGAAGACGTCTCAAGGTAGGGTGATCTTCAAGGGGTTAGTGTTAGGTTTTATTAAGGGGGGATTGGGTGGGTTTTAGAGTAGGGTTGGGTGTGTGGGTGGTGGGTTTTAATGTTGGGGGGGTATTGTACTTTTTTTTTACAGGTAAAAGAGCTGATTACTTTGGGGCAATGCCCCGCAAAATGCCCTTTTAAGGGCTATTTGTAATTTAGTATAGGGTAGGGATTTTTATTATTTTGGGGGGCTTTTTTATTTTATTAGGGGATTAGATTAGGTGTAATTAGTTTAAAAAATGTAATTATTTTATTATTTTCTGTAATTTAGTGTTTGTTTTTTTCGTACTTTAGATAATTGTTTGAAATTGTATTTAATTGTATTTAATTTAGGTAATTAATTTAATTATAGTGTAGTGTTAGGTGTAATTGTAACAGGTTAGGATTTTTTTTACAGGTAAATTTGTAGTTAAAATAGGTAGTTATTAAATAGTTAATAACTATTTAATAACTATTGTACCTAGTTAAAATATATACAAAGTTGCCTGTAAAATAAAAATAAATCCTAAGCTAGCTACAATGTAACTATTAGTTATATTGTAGCTAGTTTAGGGTTTATTTTATAGGTAAGTACATTTAGTTTTAAATAGGAATAATTTATTTAATTGTAGTTATTTTATTTAGATTTATTTAAATAATATTTAAGTTAGGGGGGTGTTAGGGTTAGACTTAGGTTTAGGGGTTAATAACTTTATTATAGTGGTGGCGACGTTGGAGACGGCAGATTAGGGGTTAATAAGTGTAGTTAGGTTGCAGCGACATTGGGGGAGGCAGAGTAGGGGTTAATAAATATAATGTAGGTGTCGGCAATGTTAGGGGCAGCAGATTAGGGGTTCATAGATATAATGTAGGTGGCGGCGGTGTCCGGAGGGGAAGATTAGGGGTTAATAATATAATGCAGGTGTCGGGGGTGGCAGATTAGGGGTTAATAAGTGTAAGATTAGAGGTGTTTAGACTCGGGGTTCATGTTAGGGTGTTAGTGTGTTTCCCCATAGGAATCAATGGGGCTGCGTTAGGAGCTGAACGCTGCTTTTTTGCAGGTGTTAGGTTTTTTTTTCAGCCGGCTCTGTCCCATTGTTTCCTATGGGGAAATCGTGCACGAGCACGTTCAGCCAGCTCACCGCTACCGTAAGCAGCGCTGGTATTGAGGTGAGATGTGGAGCTAAATTTTGCTCTCCACTCACTTTTCTGCGAATAATGCCGGGTTGCCTGTAATGCCAGCGTTGTTTGTAGGTGAGCGGTGAGCATAAACTGCTCGTTAGCACCGCAAGCCTTACCGACAAAAACTCGTAATCTAGCCATTTATATTTTACTAGTCCTAAAGCCCATTCACACGTGCCATTTTTTGCAGTACAGCGGTCCCACCCCTTGCGCTCTCTCTCTCCCCCTCTCTTTTGAGCTCTCTCTCCCCCCTCTCTTTTGAGCTCTCTCTCCCCCTCTCTTTTGAGCTCTCTCTCCCCCCTCTCTTTTGAGCTCTCTCTCTCCTCTTCTCTTTTGCGCTCTCCCTCCCCCCTCTCTTTAGCTCTCTCTCTCTCCCCCTCTCTTTTGCGCTCTCTCTCTCCCCCATCTATTTTGCGCTCTCTCTCCCCCATCTCTTTTGCGCTCTCTCTCCCCCATCTCTTTTGCTCTCTCTCTCTCCCCCCTCTCTTCTGCACTCTCTCTCCCCCCCCCTTCTCTTTTGTGCTCTCTCTCTCTCTCCCCTCTCTTTTGTGCTCTCTCTCTCCCCCTCTCTTTTGCGCTCTCCCTCCCCCCTCTCTTTTGCGCTCTCTCTCCCCCTCTCTTTTGCGCTCTCTCTCTCCCATCTATTTTGCGCTCTCTCTCCCCCATCTCTTTTGCACTCTCTCTCCCCCCATCTCTTTTGTGCTCTCTCTCCCCCCCCATCTCTTTTGCGCTCTCTCTCTCCCTCTCTTTTGAGCTCTCTCTCTCCCCATCTCTTTTGTGCTCTCTCTCCCCCTCTCTTTTGAGCTCTCTCCCCCCCCCTCTCTCTCCCCCCTCTCTTTTGCGCTCTCTCCCCCTCTCTTTTGCGCTCTCTCTCCCCCCCTCTCTTTTGCGCTCTCTCTCTCTCTCCCCCCTCTGTTTTGTGCTCTCTCTCTCCTCCCTCTTTTGCTCTCTCTCTCTCTCCCCTCTCTTTTGCGCTCTCTCCTCCTCTCTTTTGCGCTGTCTCTCTCCCCCTCTCCTTTGCGCTCTCTCTCCCCCCTCTCTTCGCACTCTCCCCCCCTCTTTTGCTCTCTCCCTCTCTCTCCCCCCATCTCTTTTGCGCTCTCTCTCTCCCTCTCTTTTGAGCTCTCTCTCTCCCCCATCTCTTTTGTGCTCTCTCTCCCCTCTCTTTTGAGCTCTCTCTCTCCCCCCCCTCTCTCTCTCCCCCCCCCTCTCTCTCTCCCCCATCTCTTTTGCGCTCTCTCTCCCCCTCTCTTTTGCTCTCTCTCTCCCCCCCCCTCTCTTTTGTGCTCTCTCTCTCCCCCCTCTTTTGCTCTCTTTCTCCCCCTCTCTTTTGCGCTCTCTCTCTCCCCCTCTCTTCGCGCTCTCCCCCCTCTCTTTTGCTCTCTCTCTCTCCCCCATCACTTTTGCGCTCTCTCCCTCCTCTCTCTCTCCTCCTCTCTCTCTCCTCTCTCTCTCCCCCTCTCCTCTCCCTCCCTCTCCTACTCTCCCCTCCTCTCTCTCCCATCCCCTCTGTGTCTCTCCCCTCCTCTCTATCTCGTGACTACGCCCGGCCACGCCCCTTTCACGGCCAGCCACGCCCCCTTCAGGTCATTCCCGCCCGACCATGCCCCCTTCACGCCGGCCACGCCCCCGCTCTCGTACGGAGATGCCCACTTCTGCTGCAGATGATACATCAGCTAGGGAGTAGGACTCAAAGGCCAGGTGTGTTTGTCCTCGTGCTGTCTCTACTGCGCATGACAGCTTTGGACAAACACACTTGGCCTTTTATATAATAGGATTGTTTTTACTATAATTAAAGGGACGCTCAACTCAAAATTAAACTTTAATGAATCAGATTGAGCATGCAAATTTAAACAACTTTCCAATTTACTTCCATTAACAAAATGTGCACAGTCTTTATATTTAAACTTTTTGAGTCACCAGCTCCTACTAAGCATGTGTAAGAATTCACAGAATATATGCATTTGTCACATGGTACAGGGGGAGTGGGAATAGAAATAACTTTGATTTGTCTGAAAAAATCTATTACTCATTTGAAGTTCAGACTAAGTGCTATTGCATTGTCTTTTTATTGTGCATTTGTTTATTATGCAAATCTACTGTATTTTCTGGTCCTTTAAATATATGTCATTTCAATTTGAATTAAATGGCCATTTCTTTCCAATGGCATGGAGAGTCCACAAATCCATTCTAATTACTAGTGGGAATTCAACTCCTGGCCACCAGGAGGAGGCAAAGAACACCCCAGCAGAGCTGTTAAGTGTCACTCCCATTACCCATAATCCCCGGTCATTCTTTGTCTTATACATCGGGAGGATGTGCGAAGATGGTGTCTGAAGATATTTAATCCTTTAATGGGTACTTTTCCATGCAAGCAAGGATTGAGGCTATGCTGTGTCCATGTAATCCTCTTTAGTAAGAGTAATGGTGGCTTTTAGCAGTTGGAAGACGGCGAGGTAGTCCTTGCTTACTTTCCAACATTTATGCTACCCCTCTATGGAAAACCGGGTTGATTACTCTGCTTTTCCTTTTCTCCAGGTCCCTGTGAGAAGTCGTCTGGATCTGTCATGCCTAGGATTTGTGCCTACCTACAGCTGAGGTTTCAAGGTTCCTGTGAAAAGCCGGTGGAACTGACAGGCCTGAAGCTGTTATAGAAGAAAGAAGACTTTGAACTGTGAGTCCTATATCCCTGCCCTCATGGCTTGTTGTCTAATAGGGCTGTTGAGGGTAAGGGGCTTTTCATATTCTCTCCTGTGTGGGTGGGCATGGAGGGTTAGTGCAGTTTATATGCTTATAAATCCCTCAATGGCTGCAACTGTCTAATATAGAAGACTACAGCTTGCCGGTGTTTTAAGTGTAAGCGGGGTCTGCAGTATTCCTTTCATGTGAGCATTTATATGACCTTACTATGGATGCCCTTATAAGGGTTATTTTACACTTTTCACTTTATGGGTTTCCTGGGCAGTCAGGGACCCTTTGTACTGCATAACATTTTTTTAACCGATCCTAAGATTTGACTAATTTTATTCACAGGACCGGGGTTCGGCTGTGACAATTTTGTTTCTTTCATGTAAGTGGCAAGAGTCCATGAGCTAGTGATGTATGGGATATACATTCCTACCAGGAGGGGCAAAGTTTCCCAAACCTCAAAATGCCTATAAATACACCTCCCACCTCACTCATACCTTAGTTTTACAAACTTTGTCTTCGTTGGAGGATGGTGAAGCAAGTCATGCTTAATTTCTTCTGTGAAAAGTGCTTCTAAGCATTTTGAAGCCCAATTCCTCTCAAAGTAAAGTGTTTGTCTGATGGATATGAAGGTTGTACTGCCTGATGATGTCATGTTTTCACCTATGGGAAATCTATTGTCAGGATATCTGTGAGTGTTATTAAATAATATATATATATATATATATATATATATTTATCTATACCAAATGATCCATTTATTTGTGACACTGTTTGTGACACAGCCCCCCCCCCTTTCTCATTTGTCAAGGACGTATTGCAGGCCTTTGTCCCAATTCCTCAAAGGAATAGTTATCTTAGAAATAACAAAGGATTTGGCCTTTGAAGCTCACAGCTCCACAGGGAGGATAAACATGGACCACTTCAATGTAAATGTTAACATATGCCCATAAATGGGTTTCCTGCCCAAGATAAGTAATAAAACTCAGGTCCCATGTAAGGAGCAGACGGTCCATCTGTAAGAATAGGGAATATACAAACATACTCAGAGGATACAGCTGTTCTCATCAAAATGTTAAATTATCCCTGCTGAGATCTAATTCACATTCTCAGTTGATAAGGCTGTTGACTCAAGTTACCTACAGCACATGAGAAACTAGATCTCAGATAAAGAAATTGTGTCTAATCTCCATAATAATTTAAAATAGACAGATCATATTTAAAACATATATATATATATATATATATATATAATATATATGGAGAGAGAAAGAGATCTGAAATTTATACTATGTTAAATAAATATCTGCTGTATTGAATAATAACTGCATTGGTATATATAAATATTAACCCATTTATTTTAAGATAAACACATTTTTCTTTGTTTTCCAGAAATCTAATGAACATTACAAGGGAGAACTGGTGTGAAGATAAGATTTCTAAATAAGATGCTATGAGTTGACATATATATTTCATTGATTGATACTACTAGTCCTTCATAAAAATACAACTTTTAAGGCATCTTCTAAAATATGATAAGTAATGTACTCATGTTTCATATTAAAATAATCAGAGAAAATGGCATTATATATTACCATATGTATTGAACACACAGTTTATTAATACTGAAAATTAAAGTATATTTAATAAACATTTTTAAGGTTAGATACTAGACTGCACCAGTATTGTTGGCAAGACTGCATTTCTGATTATATTATAATTTGCAAATCCAAATGAGCCAATCAGGGAGGCATCTCCCAAATAATCAATTAGGGACAAGCATCCGAAGGGCATATCAGACAAGTTTCATTAAGTGCATATCCCAATTTCACCAGTGATTAGAATAAAAAAGGGTGGTGTATATCACGTGATATAGCCTCATGCAAGAGAAAAGAAAGGGTTTTTGCTGCTGAATTTTGACTGACAAACTGTTGCCAGTTTCTATGAAGCAAATCTGGGCCTAACTTTCATCCATCTTGCAAAAATACCCCTTTTAATTTATGAGGTGAAATTGGACTTATCGGCGAAAGCTGAGACACTCATTTGGTTATGTTGTAACGTATGTCAGTGACTATAATTTAATATTTTAAAGCAAATACATTCAATGTTGCTACAGTAATTGAAGCTAGTAATTTAAAGAGCACAATCGGTATTGTAAGCTCTATTCATAGTCCTAGTTTAGTTTAGTGTAGTTTAATTAGTCATATTTAGTGCTAAGTAATTTATATTTGCAACTATATATATATTTTAGAATTTGCCTTATTGTAGCTAAATAAGATTTATTTCAGCTCAGATAGATTGGCATAGAAATTGGCTGTTAAAGTATCTTGTTATAGTTTAACTAGGCACTGTTAAAGTTAGCGGTCCATATTCTGGTATTTTATTGTGATATTTTAATGCGATTCATTGTGAATAAGGTAAATTGTAAAGGTATATTTTGTATAATCTTTGTATAGAATATTGTATTAGCTTAAGTGTGTATCATTTGATTCATAGAGACCGATTTATGAAAGGTCTTACGGACCTGATCCGACAGTGCGGATCAGGTCCGCAAGACCTTGCTGAATGCGGAAAGCAATACGCTCTCCGTATTCAGCATTGCACCAGCAACTCACAAGAGCTACTGGTGCAACGCCGCCCTAATCGGCCGCCAGCAGGGAGGTATCAATCAACCCGATCATATTCGATTGGGTTGAATTGCGGCGATTCCTGTCTGCCTCATCAGAGCAGGCGGACAGGGTTATGGAGCAGCGGTCTTTAGAAACAAGCTCCATACGGCCCTTCAAGCTCCATACAGAGCTTGATAAATGGGCCTCTTTATCTGGTTTCTATAAATATAATTCAATGTGTTTATAAATATTAACTAATCTCAAGAATTTAGGAATAATTATTTATTTCAATTGTTTCATATATACATTTTAATTGGGGGTTTGTTTTAAAGAACAATAACAAATACATTGTATTATAACCCTGCTATATACTGACACTATTCTATGGCTCTCTGTAAATTCGGTCGTGGGGATTCATCTGCCACCTTCCTTTACAGATCGACATTATACTCCTCTACCATTACTTCTGCTGAGATTTTTCAGTACTGGTTTGGCTGTCTGCTATATGTGGATGGGTGTCTTCAGGTATGTATATATTATTTTTTAAGACACTCTCAGCTATGTTTGGCACTTTATATTTTAAAGTTTTAATATATATTGCATATATTTGCCATGAGTTAGGCCTATGTTTATTTCCCTTTGCAGTCTAACAGTTTCAGCATGGAAATTATGTTTTTGGGAGAAATGTAGTAATTTTTTTCTTACCTGGGGTGACTTGTTTTTTCAAATTTTCACAGGCAAATTAGGCTCACGATGACGCAAAATGCTTCTATTGCGTTTGTTGTGACGTGAGTCACGTCATTTCTTGTGTCTTTGTTGACGCGAGTCGTGTCATCTCTTGTTAACTTTGGTGGCAAAAGTTTTTTTTCTCTGTATTTGCGTCATCTTTGTTTGCGTCAATGTTGGCTTCAAAAATGTATTATATTAAGCCTCTCTCCCTCTTTTGCTCTCATTTGTTTACAGAGGGCTATGATGTTTGCTTTTGATTTTATTTTCATTTAAGTATTTTAACATAAGCATTTTTTCCCATTCTATTTTGAGGAAATTGGATATTTTGTTTAAATGTTATTTTTTCTTTTTTGTTAGATTTTGCAAGATGTCTCAAACTTGCCTCTTATGTTACTGTAGGAACTAAGCTGCCTGTACACAATTTCTACCAAAGCTCAGTGTGTATATTGTTAATTAGCTGATTTTATTTCTTTAGCTCAAATATGTGGCACTTGTTATGTTATTTTATTTCATTCTGATAATGTTTCTATAGTACAAATACATCTACGGTTAAACCTTCACAGTCTAATGTACATGATATTCCTGTAGATATAAAGGATTATATTGCTACAGACATAGAGAAGGCTATGACTGCTATTCAACCTTTAAATTAACGTAAAAGATCTCTCCTACCTTCTCATAAATCTAATGAAGTTTGTATTGATCGACAGCATACTGAAGTATTTCTGCTGATGAGGTTTTCTCTGACTCAGATGATCCTACTTCAGAGACTGATATTGATAAATCAACCTTTTTTTGAATGTATTCATTCTTTATTTAGGAAGTATTGTTTACTTTGGGTATTGAGGAATCTAGTCCTCTTGATAACAAGAATAGCAAATGTTTGAATTCAGTTTTTTTAAGCTTCTGAGGTTACTCTTGAAGTTTTTCTTATTCCAGATGCTATATATCATATGTTTAGTAAGGAATCTAAACTTAGTGCTTCTTTTTACCTTTCTTCTAGGTTTAAAAAGCTATATCCTTTACCTATGGCTAATTTAGAGTTTTTGGGTAAAAGTCCCTAAGGTGGGGCTATTTCTACTCTTGCACAACATACTTCTATCCTATGGAAGATATTTCTTCTTTTAAGGATCCTTTAGATAGGAAGTTTGTTTCCTATCTTAGAGAAGCATATTTACATATTGGCTATGGCTATATTTTTAAACCTGCCATTTCTATGGCTGATGTTGCTGATGTTTCAACTTTATGGTTGAATAGTTTAGTTATCAGATCTTGAATTGTCTAAGCATTGTTCTTTTACTTCAACATGCTAATCATTTAATTTGTGATGCTATATTTTATGTCATTTTAATTGATATTAAATCTTTGTTTTTAGCCAGTTTTACTACAAAGTTTTATGGCTTAAATCTCTGATATGGTGTCTAAATTTAGATTACTATCTTATTATTTTAGTATAGTAATTTTTTTAGGTTTTATATTGGATTTTATTATCTCCTCTATTACTGGGGGAAAGGGAGTTTTTTCTGCCCCAAGATAAGAAATGTAAGGGTATTTTTTAAGCTCCCAATTGTATTTTCATTCCCCTAAGGCCTCTGGCTCTAATTAGAGATTTACTCCAAATTTGAATAAATCCAAGCTTTATAAACTAATTTCAGCCTCTAAGACTACATGAAGGTGCAGCCCTTAAACCAGTTCAACTGGTGAGGGGCAGATTTCATTTATTTCAACACATTTGGAAAGTTTCTGTTCAAAATCAGTGGATTCAGAATATTGTTTTATCAGGGCTATTGAATAGGTTTCAGAATAAAAACCTCTGATGGGAAGATTCTTTCCCATGTTACAACAAACCCTGTGAAAGCTCATGTTTTTCAGAAATGTGTTTCAGATTTAGAGTTTTTTCATGGTTCCAGTTCTTCTGCAGGAACGGAGCTTAGGTTTCTATTCAAATCTATTAATTGTCCCAAAGAAAGAAGATTCGTTCAGACCAATTCTGGATCTAAAATTTTTAAATCGTTTTGTAAGAGTCCCAACTTTCAATATGGTAACTATAGGGAATATTCTGCCTTTCTATTCAACAAGGCCCCTTCATGTCCACAATAAACTTACAGGATGCTTATTTTCACATTCCAATTCATTCAGATAACTATTGTTTTCTGAGATTCTCTTTTCTGGATAAGCATTACCAATTTGTTGCTCATCCTTTTGGACTAGCAACAGCTCAGAGATTCTTTTCAAAGATTCTTGGTGCCTTTCTATCTGTAATCAAAGAGCAGGGTATTGCGGTGTTTCCTTATTTGGACGATATTTTGGAACTAGCTCTAATCTTTTAATTTAGCAGAATCTCATTTAAAACAACTAGTATGGTTTCTTCAAGACATGGTTGGAGGATCAATTTACAATAGAGTTTCTTGATTCCTTAGACAAGGGTCACCTTTTTAGGTTTCCAGATAGGATTTAGTGTCTATGATTCTTTCTCTGATAGACTAGAGACAAATGAAGTTAAATGTAGTTTGTCTAAATTTTCAGTCTCTATTATTTCCTTCAGTGGTTATGTGCATGGAAGTTTTAGGTCTCATGACTGCAGCATCAGGTGCGATCCTCTTTTATTGTTTTCGTTTGAAGCCTCTATAGCTTTGCATGTTGCACCAAAGGTGCAGAGATTATTTTCAGATATCACAACTGATATACTTAAATCCCAACACTCTTTTCTCTCTGATTTGTTCAGGGGGCCTAATTTGTTCATCCTACCTGGACTGTATTCTCAACAGATGCAAATTTTTCAGGTGGGGGAGCTGTCTGAGAGTCTCTGACAGCACTAGAGGTTTGGAAACCTCATGAGGTGAGGTTAACAATCAATATTTTAGAACTCCATGCTATTTTCAGGGCTATTCAGGCGTGGCCTCTATTGAAGAGAGAACTTTTACATTTGTTTTCAAACAGACAATATCACAAAAGTGGCATATGTCAATCATCAAGGAGGGACTCACAGTCCTTCAGTTATGGAGGAAGTATCTCGGATACTTTCTTGGACGCAATCCAACTCTTGTCTAATTTCTGCGATTCATATCCCAGGTATAGACAATTGGAAATGGGATTATCTCAGCCATCAGACTTTATATCCGGGGGACTGGTCTTTCCATCCAGATGTGTTTTTTTCATCTTGTACAGATGTGGGGTCTTCCAGATATAGATCTCAGGTTTTGGTATGCGGACCTTGTCAGGATGTCCAGTTGCCAGCCTTGGCCACTTCCTTTAAGGCCAGACCTTCTGTTTCAGGGGCCGTTTTTCCATTAGGATCTAAAATCTCTAAATTTGAAGGCATGGAAATTGAACGCTTAAGTGCTTAGTCATAGAGGTTTCTCTGACTCAGTTATTAGCACTATAATACAGGCTCGTAAGTCTCTTTCAAGGAGATTTATTTTCGGGTTTGGAAAACCTATATTTCATGGTGTTCAACTCATTCTTGGCATTCTTTTAGAATTCCTAGGATTTTACAGTTTCTTCAGGATGGTGTGGAAAAAGGTTTTGTCTGAAAATACTTTGAAAGGACAAGTTTCTGCTCTTTCTGTCTTATTTCATAAAAAGATTGTTAATCTTCCTGATATTCACTGTTTTGTTCAGGCTTTGATTCATATTAAGTTCAACACCTCCAAATATCCCCTATCCAGCGCTCAAGTAGTCATTAAAAAAGGGAGTCATCAATTTACTAACATACAATATCTTAGACTGTATGTGGCAACTTTTAGGATTAAACACAACAGTACCTTGTACTCTGGATGTTACCGTCCTGCGTTTCTTGCTTTAGGCTTTCACCTGTGGTCTTGATCCGAATCCTTCAGCTATGGGCTTCCCCTAGTTCAACGTCATCACTGGTAAGTGAAAACAACAACGCCTCTCTCTATAATCAGCAGCTGCTATTAGCATTGCCCCGCAAACCGCTTACAGACCTTCCGTGGGTCTATCAAAAATATCCAAATCCAAGAAAAAAAGAATTGCGAGTTGGGGGCAACAGGCTAAGAGTATAAAACTTAATGTTTATTGCCTGTACAAAAGGATCAAAAATTCACATCAGAAATGTCCATAAAAAACATAGAGAGCCATAGCAGCAGCGGCTAACATGTTTCAGCTACTGCCTTACTCATAGACCGTGCTGCTACTGGCTCACAGCCCTTTTAAATCTTAGTGATTACTCTGACGTAATTAGCAGCACTTTAACATTTAACCCTAATGAATTCAATACTTAAAGGTGCAATCCATGTTATGTCAATATAAACACAATTAACGGTACATTGTAATCAAATAATGTTTCCTCTAACATATAATGCCTCCCCAAGTATTGAGTTAAGTTCTGTGAAGCAGTGACTAGGCAAAAGTACAAAAGTGCAAGAAGGATCATTTATATGATACATGTGAATACCTATATTACAATTCAGTCAATATCAATGCAACCATATATAGCATATATAACACTGTGGATGAGCGAATTCTAACATTCCATTCAGGTCAACTGTGGTACAATACAATGCAAAAAAAATATATATATATTACTACATTTACAACTCTTGTGCCTATGTTAAATTACAAATGATAAAATAATTGTAAATGACATCCTATAGTTACATATTGCGATGCTATCCTAATCTATTCAAAAACTAAATTCAGCAGACACCATAAACTAGCATGAATATCAAGTTAAGTAATTTCATAATCTCAGAAAGACAAATGTGATCTTAACTTTTAATTTTACTAACAACACCAATCCAAGGGATAATAAATATTATATCATATGGTAATACTTGATACCTAAGCAGCTAAGTAGTATACTATCTGTAGACTTTAGAGTCTATGTCACTGATGCTAATCAGTAATATGCATATATTAGCATGTAACCTATATATGTAGAGACCTTTAAATTAATTTATCAGTGCCAGCAGTTTATTAGATCAGTTTGTATATTCATACCATCGGGAACCCTGGTTTTTAGTTTGAAAATCCAGAATGCTTCACGAATACGAATAATTTTGTCCCGGTCACCGCCCCTTCTAGGGGTTCTAATTAGCTCTATGATCTGCCATTTTAGGTTATCAGTCTTGCCGTGATGGCAGTACTTAAAGTGCCTAGCTACTTGTGAATCTGGATCCTCTGATTTAACGCCATTTAAATGTTCTTTGATTCTGTCCCTGGCCTCTCTCATAGTGAGGCCAACATATTGTATCTGACACTCAAGGCTGGTGATAAGATACACTACATAAGTGTTACGGCAGTTGGTGCAGGCATCAGTCATAAACACTTTCTGTGTGATTGTAGATTGAAAATTTTTCCCTGATAGGGTATACAAACAGGCTTTGCATCTAGCCACATCACCACACCTGTAGTGTCCTTTACATTCTAACCAGCTGTTTGCTCTAGTAGGAAGTATCTTGATCTCACTAGGGGCCAAAATGTTGCCAAGTGTTTTATTCTTCCTTGAGACGCATCTGCATCCTTTTTTAACTAGTTCATAAAGGTCTTAATCACCTTTCAATATAGGAAGACATTCCTTGATAATCTGTGAGATTTCTTCAAATTGATTACTATAATCAGTTACAAATATAGGATTATTTTTCACATCTATTTTGCTTTTGCTTTTACTTGTATGTAACATTGTGTTCCTATCCAACCTCTCTACAATGTGATAAGCTTTCATTATTGGTTGATATGAGAATCCCCTTTTAAGAAAACTGTCTTTTAGTTCTTCTGCTAACTGTTTGTAGTCTTCCATGGAGAAACAGTTCCTTTAGGTGAATAAATTCACCTTTCAAGATTCCAAAATGTGTGTGTTTCGGATGCTTACATTTCGCATGCAAAATACTATTGCCTGATATAGGCTTCCGATGTAGTTTAGTTACAATTTTATGTCCTTCTCCAGAGAGGATCAGGTCCAAATATTTGATACTCTGTCTGTCTCTCACACTGGTAAAGTTTAGACCTACATTATTAATGTTTAGATTGTCTACAAAGTCCTGACTCTCCTGTGATGTCCCCCTCCAAATAAAGAGGAGGTCATCGATGTACCTCTTGTACATCACAATACTTCTCCCATGGTGACAATCCTCCCCATATATATGGGCTAGCTCCCACCAACCCATATATAAATTAGCAAAAGCCGGGGAAATTGTTTCCCCCATAGCTGTTCCTCTTTTCTGGAGGTAAAAATTGCCACCAACGGAGAAGTAATTGTGTGTAAGCAAGACGTACAGGACACATAGGATGTAACTTTTATGCACATTATTATAACCTGTATAGTTATCAAGAAAATAGGCAATAGCCAACATACCTTTGTCCAAGGGTATGCTTGAATATCAGGTAAATCCTGGCTCCCAGTTTACTTTATCAAGCATAACCGAAAGTTGCTTTGTGTCTTGTAAGAAGGAGGGCAAAATTCTCACTAAAGGCTGAAGAATATTTTCCATCCATCTCCCCAAGGGTTCTAATATTGACCCTATACCTTAAACAATCAGGCGCACTTGCACGTTCTCAAGGGTTTTATGTGTCTTGGGAAGATGGTGGAAAATCGGAGTTCTAGGATATTTGACATTTAGATATGCACTGGTATTCTCATAAAGGATTCCTAGGTCTCTGCCATCATCCAAAATTTGTGCAAGGCTTTGGCTGAAAGAAGTGGTTGGATCGAAACTCAATCTCTGATATACTTCTGTATCTCCTAACTGTCTTTCAGCCTCTTGTATATAAGCTTGTTTATTTAAGCTGACAATGTTTCCTCCTTTGTCACTTCGACGTATGACAATATCCTGTTTAGATCTAAGCCTATCAATAGCATCTTGTTCTTGTTTGGTAAGATTGTATTTCTTCATACCCCGTTCAGAGAGGGAGTCATGCAATTTTACTAGTTCAGTTTCAACTCTCTTATGAAATGATTTGAGATACATCCCCCTTCTTCTAGTGGGGTACAAATTTGACGCTGCCTTGAGTTTTGTCTTAATCTGCTCTTCTTTACAAGATTCCATCTCAAAGCTCAATAAGGATAAATAATCAATCGCTTCGTTAAAATACACATCTATCCTTTCAGTCAAGTTTCCCTTATTTTCTACAACAATATTCTTAGAGTCCGAGATACTATTTGTAAAGCATTTATTGAGTGTAAGGTTCCTTACAAACTTATTGAGATCAAGAATAGTCTCAAAAAGATTGAAACAAAGCCCAACCCATACCTTAATACCCTTTGCTCTTCCTCATCTAATATGGTGTCAGAAAGGTTCAAAATAGTTAAATCTTGTATTTGCTCTTGTTTTTTTGTTGCTGTGTTTGTAGCCTTAGTGTGTATCTGTTTGCTCCTGCGTTTACCCCCCTCTTGTGTGGTTGCCTCCCCCTCTTAGGTTTGGTTGGTCTTTCTGAAAAACCTGCATTTCATTAGGTGTATTACCCATATGTAACATAGTAGGGACTTGTAACTGATATTTATTAAGATTGGCCACTTGAATCTTAGGGAGATCACTAGATCTTAGTATACCTCCTACAGCTCCTATACCTTGTTGATTACTTTGTACCACATTCACTACATCACCTCCTTCATTTGGTATATTAGGTGTATCATGTGACCTCATTTTATGCATAACATGATTAGTGCTTTGTACCCCAGATAGCATGGTAGACCTTGTATTAGTGTATTTTTCTTCACCCGATTCACCGTCGGTATCAGAGAAGGTAACTCTTCTTCTGTTTCTTCTATTTCTGGATCTAGATCTGGAAGAACGTGAGTTGGTCTTTCCTAGTTTCCAGTTGTCCAGAGTGTCCCTCTCGAACTTTCCCTGTTTAACTGTATCAATTTCCAGTTTAACATTAGTGATAGTTTTGTCTAGAATCGCATCTAACTGCATGTAATCTTTATGATCTGTAAATTTGTTAAGTTCTTTCTGTAGTGCTTAGTCATAGAGGTTTCTCTGACTCAGTTATTAGCACTATTATACAGGCTTGTAAGTCTATTTCAAGGAGAATTCATTTTCGGGTTTGGAAAACCTATCTTTCATGGTGTTCAACTCATTCTTGGCATTCTTTTAGAATTCCTAAGATTTTACAGTTTCTTCAGGATGGTTTGGATAATGGTTTTGTCTGCAAATACTTTGAAAGGACACATTTCTGCTCTTTCTGTCTTATTTCATAGAAAGATTGTTAATCTTCCTGATATTCACTGTTTTGTTCAGGCTTTGAATCATATTAAACCTGTTTTTAATTTCTCCTCCTTGGAGTCTCAATTTTGGTTTTGAAGATTTTACAGGTTCCTCCTTTTGAGCCTATGCATTCTCTGGACATTAAATTACTTTCTTGGAAAGTGTTGTTCCTTTTGGCTATCTCTTCTGCTTGAAGAGTTTCTGTATTGTCTGTTCTCTCTTGTGAGTCTCCTTATCTGATTTTCGATCAAGATAAAGCTGTTTTGCGGACATCATTTAAATGTTTGCCTTACGTTGTGAATTCTAACGACATCAATAGGGAAATTGTTGTCCTAATCCTAAGAATACTCTTGAAAGGTCTTTACATTATTTGGATGTGGAAAGACCTTTAAAATATTATGTTGAGGCTACTAAAGATTTCAGAAAGACTTCTAGTCTATTTGTTATTTTTTTCTGGCTCCAGGAAAGGTCAGAAAGCCTCTGTTATTTCTCTGGCTTCTTGGTTGAGACTTTTTATTCACAAAGCTTATTTGGAGGCGGGGCAGTCTCTGCCTCAGAGAATTACAGCTCATTCTACTAGATCAGTTGCCACTTCTTGGACTCTCAAGAATGAAGCTTCAGTTGATCAAATTTGCAAAGCAGCAATTTGGTCTTCTTTGTATACTTTTTCTAAATTTTACCATTTTTATGTGTTTGCTTCTTTGGAAGCAGCCTTTGGTAGAAAGGTTCTTCAGGCAGTTGCGTCAGCTTGATTCTAATGCCTTTGATTTGCGTTTTTTTGGAAATTTTAAGAAAACAATTATTTTTTGGGGTTTAATTTCTCAGCAGAAATAGTTGTTTTTATTGTATCCCTCCCTTTTTAGTGACTCGTGGACTTCCACAACTTGGGTATTATATCCCATACGTTACTAGCTCATGGACTCTTGCCACTTACATGAAAGAAAGCATAAATTATATAAGAACTTACCTGATAAATTAATTTTTTTTATAGTGGCAAGAGTCCATGAGACCCACCCTATTTTTTCCAGTTCCTCTTTTTTGTATGCTATTTATTCCTTTTTATACACCTCACTTCTTGGCTATACGGTAAACTAAGGTATGAGTGAGGTGGGAGGTGTATTTATAGGCATTTTGAGGTTTGGGAAACTTTGCCCCTCCTGGTAGGAATGTATATCCCATACGTTACTAGCTCATGGACTCTTGCCACTATGAAAGAAATGAATTTATTGGGTAAGTTCTTACATAAATTATGTTTTCTCTATGGAGGACATCATAAATGGCAGTTATGTTTTTGATCCCTTTATCACAGCGTACGGCATGAAAGGGAGTTGGTGTGTAGGATTTTAGGTGTGTGCATTTTAGGCACGATAATCGCGCGCTGACAAGAATGATACGCAGCCATTGAAGATCCCTCCATACTACTGGATCAGGTTGGGATTTGTATTAATGCAGTTTGAGATATACTTTAATGCCTTAAATTGTGAGAACAACCGGAGAAACGTAAGCAGCTTGTGGCCTCTTATTCAGTGGTTTGTCTCATTGGTTTTTAACCGCTGCTCCCTCGCCTCTGATGCCGGCGGTTTAGGAGGCGATTACATGGCACGCCTTATATCTCTAGCTCAGCGGCTCCTTCTCTTAAATAGTGGTACACGTTAGAGTTGTACATAATTTTGGGTTTCAGGGAGTCATTAATATTTTCACAATTTTTGAGGCCGGCGATGTAAAGCGGGCTTTTCACCTTGCTGGTCGTTTATATCACTAGTATCTTTATTAGTGCATTTTTGCCCTAACTGTTTGGGAGCCTGTTCAGAGTTTCAGACCGGTGGCGGATGGGTTAACTCTTCCCGCCAAAGGTCTGCTTTGGCGCGATCTCATCAACGGGTGAGTTGAGGAGAGAGCTTTCCCTATTATTATTTTATGAGATATTGTTATTGGGAATAATGTGTTTTATTCTACACTCTTTTCTCAGAATGGCTCTATCCTCTGCTCAGTCTAGCAGGGTTTCCCAATTAGTTATCACCAGCTGGTGGTGGTTATGATTAATTGCATGTAAACTATATAGATATACTGGATTTTTATCTATTTTCTGTATGTTTTAGGGTTCTTACCATTGGCATGGTTTATTCCTGTCCTTCTACAGTTAAAGTACATTTCAGACTTTTCTATAAATCGTTTTAGGGATTATCCCTTTCTTTCTATAGTGGAATATATGATAGATATGTTATCTGCTTATATTCTCTTTGTCTAACGTACAAATTATGTGTGTATTTTTTAGGGATATTAACATTTTCATAATTTCCCCTATCTTTCTGCTGTATAATGTATTTCTGAAGATTATGTTTTATGTCTGATTATTTTATCTTTTGTCTGCAGTGCATATTTCATATATGTTTTTTAGGGATTTTTAACATTTCAGATTCATCCCTACTTTTCTGCAGTTTTAGTATCTATGGGATTTATTATAAGCAATTTGTCTGCTTATCGTATCCCTTTTTCTGTTGTACATTTTATATGTATGCTTTGGGATATTTCATCTACTCAGTTTATCCCTATCTTTTTTCAGTAGAGCATATTTTTGGTTTAGCATAAGCATTGAGTCTGCTTATCCGAAATTTTGTTTGTTGTGCTTAATAATCTATGGGCTTAGGGATTATTAAAATGATGTATACCTCTCCTTTTATGGTAGTGGTATATACGTATATTGTTATAAGCATTAGGTATGCTTATATTATCTTTTGCTGCTATCATACTATATGTCAGTCTTAGAGATTGTTTACATTCTTCTGTTTGTCTCTCTCTTTCAGTAGAAAGCCAGCCAGTGTAGCCAAGTGGCTTGCTGAGCTGCCCCACATGTCAAAGGTTGGAACCTTTTATGACATTATTATAAGCAACTTCTGCTGTACTTATTGCTGGAGGGTTTTCCTAGTAGAGGTATCCCTGGACTGGGTTCGAAGCAGTATTTCTGCTTATCCTTTTTTCATCTATAAAAAGGAAATGTAATTTTAAATTTTTGTATCCATCTCAGCGTACTGTAGAGGTATATATTGTGATTTTGATAAGCTCTATTTCTGCTTATCCTCTGGTGGATCAGGGGTAGGGTTTTATTCCAACCTATTCATGGTTACCTAGATAGAAAGGGGGTGCCCTTTTTTAGACCTCAAGTGTCTCTACAAATCTCTCAAGGTTCCATCCTTGAAAATGGAGACTATCCGTTCTATTCTCCCTTTAGTTCAGGAGGATCAGTTCATGACTTGGATCGACCTGAAGGACGCGTATCTTGATGTTCCTATCCACAGAGAACATTTCCAATTTTTTGAGGTTTGCCTTTTTGGACAAATTTTTCCAATTTGTAGCCCTTCCTTTTGGCCTCACCTCTACCCCTCAAATCTTTATGAGGGTGCTAGGGGCTCTTCTGGCAATGGCCAGATCTCAAGGAATTGCCGTGGCTCAATACCTGGATGATATCCAGGTTCAGGCACCATCCCTTTATTTAACTAGATCCCATACAGATTCTCTGTTGTCGATTCTCTGCTCTCATGGGTGGAAGGTGAATCTGGGTAAGAGTTTCTTGGTACCAAATACCAGGGCATCTTTTTTGCAGACGATCATAGCCTCAATCTCCATGAATAATTCTTGCCAGAGGTTAGGAATTCCGATCTTCTGACTGCTGTATTTCACTTCAGTCCTCTGTCCGTCCATCAGTAGCCCTGTGTATGGAGGTACTTGGTCTTCCATGGACATTATTCTTGGCTTGTTTTTATCTGAGACATCTACACTTAAGCATGCTGAGACAATGGAAAGGAGTCTGCTTGGACCTTTCTCAGAGGATAGTCCTAGACTCCAGACTAGAGACTCTCTGTTGTGGGGAATCTCTCAGGACCATCTGTCCAGGGCAAATGCTTCCTGAGACCATCTTGGAAGATCGTGTCAACGGTTGATAGTCTAAGGGAGCAGTTTGGGGTCCTTAAGGGCTCAGGAACTTTAGACTCAGGAGTGGAGTGGAGTGCTATCTTCAATACCCTGATAGTTCGGCCTCTACTGATCTTGGTCCGGTTTATCAGATCCTAATCGAACAACTTTACTTCGGGGGTGTATACAACCCCCAGGAAGGAACACGGAGCTCTTTTGCTATGAAGGAGGTGTCTCATTTTCTTCAGTGGGTGGAGTTCCACTATTGCCACTTATCTGCTATCCTCATCCCAGGGGTGGACAACTGGGAAGCGGATTATCTGAGCAGGCAGACTTTTCATCCAGTCGGGATCTTGTGGCTTAATGGTTGTTACAACATCCTTTGAAGCAGCATGTTGATGGTTTGAATCGAGCTATGGTTGCCTGGTCAAAATCTTTAGAGTGGGCCCTTCTTCTGGAAGTGCTTTCAATGATAACCCCTGGTGGGGAGTTCCAGAGTTGGTTCTGATGGCTTCTCATCTATACGACAAGCTTCCAAGATACAGATCAGGATCAAGGGATCCGCAACCAGCTCTGGTTGACGTCTGGCGGTTCCAAGGATCTTCGGTCTATTTTACCTTTTCCATCTGTTTGCCTTCTTCCTCAGGTGATAACCCGTATCAATCAAAAGCAGGTTTCTGTGTTCCTGATTGCTTCAGCTTGGCTTAGCTGAATTTTGTTTGCAGACCTGGTGAGGATGTTGTAATTTCCCCCGTGGAAATTACCTCTTAGGAACGACCTTCATATTGGATCTTTTTCTACATCCAAACATAGATTCTTTGAGACTGACTGCTTGGAGTTTGAACGCCTAGTCTTGTCTAGACAAGGTTTTTCAGAATGGGGTTATTGATATCATGCTTCTGGCTCGTAGCCAGTAGATAGCAAGATTTAAGATGGCGTAATTACCTTTTTTGGTGCGAATCTAGGGGTTTCTCTTGGAGTCGGGTGAGAGTTCCCCACATCCTGTCCTTTCTTCGGGAAGGCCTGGAGAAAGACTTGTCAGTCAGCACTCTGAAGGGTCAGTTTTCTGACCCGTCGATTCTTTTTTGTATAATGTCAGGCAGATTTGCCAGATGTTCAATTCTCTGTTTAGGCTTTGGTCAAAGTCAGGCCTGTGTTTGATCCTGTTGCTTCTCCATGGGGCCTTACTCTTGTTCTTAGGGTTCTGCAGCAGGCTCTGTTTTGAGCTTATGCACTCTGTAGATATTAAAATTATTATCTTGGAAAGTTTTGTTTCTTATCGCTTCTTTGCAGTGTGATTCCTTACCTTATCTTTCATGCGGATAAGGCGGTTCTTTGTTCTAGGTTGGGATTTCTTCCTAAGGTAGTGACAGATCACAACATCAATCAGAAAATTATTCTTCCTTCCTTTTGTCCTAATCCTTCTCAAAAGGAATGCCTGTTGCATAACCTGGATGTTGTGCGTGCTCTAAAATTTTATCTACAAGCAACTAAAGATTTTTGACAATCTACTACCGTTTGTTGTTTTCTCTGGTAAGCGTAAGGTTTAGAAGGCCACTTCTTCTACTCTTTTTCTCTGGTTGAGAAGTGTTATCCGGTTGGCTTACGAGACGGCTGGACAACAGCCTCCTAAGAGAATTACGGCTCATTCCACTAGGGCTGTCTCTTCTTCCTGGGCTTTCAAAAATGAAGCTTCTGTAGAACAAATCTGCAAGGCGGCCTCTTGGTCCTCATTGCATACCCTTTCAAAATTCTACAAATTTGATACTTTTGCCTTGGCTGAGGCTTCTTTTGGGAGAAAAGCTCTTTAAGAGGTGGTGCCATCTATTTAGGTACGCCTATCTTGTTCTTCCTCCCTTCCATTCTGTGTCCTCTAGCTTTGGTATTGGTTCCCACTAGTAATTAGAATGGATTAGTGGACTCTCCATGCCATTGGAAAGAAAATAAAATTTATGCTTACCTGATAAATTATTTTCTTTCTTTCATGTAATTAGCAAGAGTCCATGAGCTAGTGACGTATGGGATATACATTCCTACCAGGAGGGGCAAAGTTTCCCAAACCTCAAAATGCCTATAAATACACCCCTCACCACACCCACAATTCAGTTTTACAAACTTTGCCTCCGATGGAGGTGGTGAAGTAAGTTTGTGCTAGATTCTACGTTGATATGCGCTCCGCAGCAAGTTGGAGCCCGGTTTTCCTCTCAGCGTGCAGTGAATGTCAGAGGGATGTGAGGAGAGTATTGCCTATTTGAATGCAGTGATCTCCTTCTACGGGGTCTATTTCATAGGTTCTCTGTTATCGGTCGTAGAGATTCATCTCTTACCTCCCTTTTCAGATCGACGCAATACTCTTGTATATACCATTACCTCTGCTGATTCTCGTTTCAGTACTGGTTTGGCTTTCTACAAACATGTAGATGAGTGTCCTGGGGTAAGTAAATCTTATTTTCTGTGACACTCTAAAGCTATGGTTGGGCACTTTGTTTATAAAGTTCTAAATATATGTATTCAAACATTTATTTGCCTTGACTCAGAATGTTCAACTTTCCTTATTTTCAGACAGTCAGTTTCATATTTGGGATAATGCATTGATTTAATCATTTTTTCTTACCTTCAAAAATTTGACTCTTCCCTGTGGGCTGTTAGGCTCGCGGGGGCTGAAAATGCTTCATTTTATTGCGTCATTCTTGGCGCGGATTTTTTTGGCGCAAAAATTCTTTTTCCGTTTCCGGCGTCATACGTGTCGCCGGAAGTTGCGTCATTTTTTGACGTTATTTTGCGCCAAAAATGTCGGCGTTCCGGATGTGGCGTCATTTTTGGCGCCAAAAGCATTTAGGCGCCAAATAATGTGGGCGTCTTATTTGGCGCGAAAAAATATGGGCGTCGCTTTTGTCTCCACATTATTTAAGTCTCATTTTTCATTGCTTCTGGTTGCTAGAAGCTTGTTTTTTGGCATTTTTTCCCATTCCTGAAACTGTCATTTAAGGAATTTGATCAATTTTGCTTTATATATATGTTGTTTTTTCTCTTACATATTGCAAGATGTCTCACGTTGCATCTGAGTCAGAAGATACTACAGGAAAATCGCTGTCTAGTGCTGGATCTACCAAAGCTAAGTGTATCTGCTGTAAACTTTTGGTAGCTATTCCTCCAGCTGTTGTTTGTATTGATTGTCATGACAAACTTGTTAAAGCAGATAATATTTCCTTTAGTAAAGTACCATTGCCTGTTGCAGTTCCTTCAACATCTAAGGTGCAGAATGTTCCTGATAATATAAGAGATTTTGTTTCTGAATCCATAAAGAAGGCTATGTCTGTTATTTCTCCTTCTAGTAAACGTAAAAAATCTTTTAAAACTTCTCTCCCTACAGATGAATTTTTAAATGAGCATCATCATTCTGATTCTGATGACTCTTCTGGTTCAGAGGATTCTGTCTCAGAGGTTGATGCTGATAAATCTTCATATTTATTTAAAATGGAATTTATTCGTTCTTTACTTAAAGAAGTACTAATTGCTTTAGAAATAGAGGATTCTGGTCCTCTTGATACTAATTCTAAACGTTTGGATAAGGTATTTAAAGCTCCTGTGGTTATTCCAGAAGTTTTTCCTGTTCCTAATGCTATTTCTGCAGTAATTTCCAAAGAATGGGATAAATTGGGTAATTCATTTACTCCTTCTAAACGTTTTAAGCAATTATATCCTGTGCCGTCTGACAGATTAGAATTTTGGGACAAAATCCCTAAAGTTGATGGGGCTATTTCTACCCTTGCTAAACGTACTACTATTCCTACGTCAGATGGTACTTCGTTTAAGGATCCTTTAGATAGGAAAATTGAATCCTTTCTAAGAAAAGCTTATCTGTGTTCAGGTAATCTTCTTAGACCTGCTATATCTTTGGCTGATGTTGCTGCAGCTTCAACTTTTTGGTTGGAAACTTTAGCGCAACAAGTAACACATCATGATTCTCATGATATTATTATTCTTCTACAGCATGCTAATAATTTTATCTGTGATGCCATTTTTGATATTATCAGAGTTGATGTCAGGTTTATGTCTCTAGCTATTTTAGCTAGAAGAGCTTTATGGCTTAAAACTTGGAATGCTGATATGGCTTCTAAATCAACTTTACTTTCTATTTCTTTCCAGGGTAACAAATTATTTGGTTCTCAGTTGGATTCCATTATTTCAACTGTTACTGGTGGAAAGGAACTTTTTTACCACAGGATAAAAAATCTAAAGGTAAAAACAGGGCTAATAATCGTTTTCGTTCCTTTCGTTTCAACAAAGAACAAAAGCCTGATCCTTCATCCTCAGGAGCAGTTTCAGTTTGGAAACCATCTCCAGTCTGGAATAAATCCAAGCCAGCTAGAAAGGCAAAGCCTGCTTCTAAGTCCACATGAAGGTGCGGCCCTCATTCCAGCTCAGCTGGTAGGGGGCAGGTTACGTTTTTTCAAGGAAATTTGGATCAATTCTGTTCACAATCTTTGGATTCAGAACATTGTTTCAGAAGGGTACAGAATTGGTTTCAAGATGAGACCTCCTGCAAAGAGATTTTTTCTTTCCCGTGTCCCAGTAAATCCAGTAAAAGCTCAAGCATTTCTGAAATGTGTTTCAGATCTAGAGTTGACTGGAGTAATTATGCCAGTTCCAGTTCCGGAACAGGGGATGGGGTTTTATTCAAATCTCTTCATTGTACCAAAGAAGGAGAATTCCTTCAGACCAGTTCTGGATCTAAAAATATTGAATCGTTATGTAAGGATACCAACGTTCAAGATGGTAACTGTAAGGACTATCTTGCCTTTTGTTCAGCAAGGGAATTATATGTCCACAATAGATTTACAGGATGCATATCTGCATATTCCGATTCATCCAGATCATTATCAGTTCCTGAGATTCTCTTTTCTGGACAAGCATTACCAGTTTGTGGCTCTGCCGTTTGGCCTAGCTACAGCTCCAAGAATTTTTACAAAGGTTCTCGGTGCCCTTCTGTCTGTAATCAGAGAACAGGGTATTGTGGTATTTCCTTATTTGGACGATATCTTGGTACTTGCTCAGTCTTTACATTTAGCAGAATCTCATACGAATCGACTTGTGTTGTTTCTTCAAGATCATGGTTGGAGGATCAATTTACCAAAAAGTTCTTTGATTCCTCAGACAAGGGTAACCTTTCTGGGTTTCCAGATAGATTCAGTGTCCATGACTCTGTCTTTAACAGACAAGAGACGTCTAAAATTGATTGCAGCTTGTCGAAACCTTCAGTCACAATCATACCCATCGGTAGCCTTATGCATGGAAATTCTAGGTCTTATGACTGCTGCATCGGACGCGATCCCCTTTGCTCGTTTTCACATGCGACCTCTTCAGCTCTGTATGCTGAATCAATGGTGCAAGGATTACACGAAGATATCTCAATTTATATCTTTAAAACCGATTGTTCGACACTCTCTAACATGGTGGACAGATCACCATCGTTTAATTCAGGGGGCTTCTTTTGTGCTTCCGACCTGGACTGTAATTTCAACAGATGCAAGTCTCACAGGTTGGGGAGCTGTGTGGGGATCTCTGACGGCACAAGGAGTTTGGGAATCTCAGGAGGTGAGATTACCGATCAATATTTTGGAACTCCGTGCAATTTTCAGAGCTCTTCAGTTTTGGCCTCTTCTGAAGAGAGAATCGTTCATTTGTTTTCAGACAGACAATGTCACAACTGTGGCATACATCAATCATCAAGGAGGGACTCACAGTCCTCTGGCTATGAAAGAAGTATCTCGAATTTTGGTTTGGGCGGAATCCAGCTCCTGTCTAATCTCTGCGGTTCATATCCCAGGTATAGACAATTGGGAAGCGGATTATCTCAGTCGCCAAACGTTGCATCCGGGCGAATGGTCTCTTCACCCAGAGGTATTTCTTCAGATTGTTCAAATGTGGGAACTTCCAGAAATAGATCTGATGGCGTCCCATCTAAACAAGAAACTTCCCAGGTATCTGTCCAGATCCCGGGATCCTCAGGCGGAGGCAGTGGATGCATTATCACTTCCTTGGAAGTATCATCCTGCCTATATCTTTCCGCCTCTAGTTCTTCTTCCAAGAGTAATCTCCAAGATTCTGAAGGAATGCTCGTTTGTTCTGCTGGTAGCTCCGGCATGGCCTCACAGGTTTTGGTATGCGGATCTTGTCCGGATGGCCTCTTGCCAACCGTGGACTCTTCCGTTAAGACCAGACCTTCTGTCATAAGGTCCTTTTTTCCATCAGGATCTGAAATCCTTAAATTTAAAGGTATGGAGATTGAACGCTTGATTCTTGGTCAAAGAGGTTTCTCTGACTCTGTGATTAATACTATGTTACAGGCTCGTAAATCTGTATCTCGAGAGATATATTATAGAGTCTGGAAGACTTATATTTCTTGGTGTCTTTCTCATCATTTTTCTTGGCATTCTTTTAGAATACCGAGAATTTTACAGTTTCTTCAGGATGGTTTAGATAAGGGTTTGTCCGCAAGTTCTTTGAAAGGACAAATCTCTGCTCTTTCTGTTCTTTTTCACAGAAAGATTGCTATTCTTCCTGATATTCATTGTTTTGTACAAGCTTTGGTTCGTATAAAACCTGTCATTAAGTCAATTTCTCCTCCTTGGAGTTTGAATTTGGTTCTGGGAGCTCTTCAAGCTCCTCCGTTTGAACCTATGCATTTATTGGACATTAAATTACTTTCTTCGAAAGTTTTGTTCCTTTTGGCCATCTCTTCTGCCAAAAGAGTTTCTGAATTATCTGCTCTTTCTTGTGAGTCTCCTTTTCTGATTTTTCATCAGGATAAGGCGGTGTTGCGAACTTCTTTTGAATTTTTACCTAAAGTTGTGAATTCCAACAACATTAGTAGAGAAATTGTGGTTCCTTCATTATGTCCTAATCCTAAGAATTCTAAGGAGAAATCGTTGCATTCTTTGGATGTTGTTAGAGCTTTGAAATATTATGTTGAAGCTACGAAATCTTTCCGTAAGACTTCTAGTCTATTTGTTATCTTTTCCGGGTCTAGAAAAGGCCAGAAAGCTTCTGCTATTTCTTTGGCATCTTGGTTGAAATCTTTAATTCATCTTGCCTATGTTGAGTCGGGTAAAACTCCGCCTCAGAGAATTACAGCTCATTCTACTAGGTCAGTTTCTACTTCCTGGGCGTTTAGGAATGAAGCTTCGGTTGACCAGATTTGCAAAGCAGCAACTTGGTCCTCTTTGCATACTTTTACTAAATTCTACCATTTTGATGTATTTTCTTCTTCTGAAGCAGTTTTTGGTAGAAAAGTACTTCAGGCAGCGGTTTCAGTTTGAATCTTCTGCTTATGTTTTTCGTTAAACTTTATTTTGGGTGTGGATTATTTTCAGCAGGAATTGGCTGTCTTTATTTTATCCCTCCCTCTCTAGTGACTCTTGTGTGGAAAGATCCACATCTTGGGTAGTCATTATCCCATACGTCACTAGCTCATGGACTCTTGCTAATTACATGAAAGAAAACATAATTTATGTAAGAACTTACCTGATAAATTCATTTCTTTCATATTAGCAAGAGTCCATGAGGCCCGCCCTTTTTTTGTGGTGGTTATGATTTTGTATAAAGCACAATTATTCCAATTCCTTATTTTATATGCTTTCGCACTTTTTTATCACCCCACTTCTTGGCTATTCGTTAAACTGAATTGTGGGTGTGGTGAGGGGTGTATTTATAGGCATTTTGAGGTTTGGGAAACTTTGCCCCTCCTGGTAGGAATGTATATCCCATACGTCACTAGCTCATGGACTCTTGCTAATATGAAAGAAATGAATTTATCAGGTAAGTTCTTACATAAATTATGTTTTCCTGGCATGGAGAGTCCATGACCCGCCCTTAATTTGAGTTTTTGTATAAACCTCAGGCACCTCTATACCCTTCTTCTTAACCAGCTCTGCTGGGGTGTTCTTTACCTCCTCCTGGTGGCCAGGAGTTGAATTCCCCCTAGTAATTAGAATGGATTTGTGGACTCTCCATGCCAGGAAAGAAAATAATTTATCAGGTAAGCATACATTTTGTTTTTAATAGCAGAATAAAACTAAAAATGGTCTATTAAGGGACTTGGAATTGAGACTGAAATTTAAAATGTTTAATGACACATATTAAAACAATTTTGTGCTATACTTTATAATTTTGTACTATATCATTAATTTATTTTGCCTTTTTTTCCCTGTAATTCAAAGGGACACTAAAGTCAAAATTAATCTTTCATAATTCAGATAGACCATGCAATTTTAAACTGCACAATGCTGCACAATGTTTTTATATGCATAATTTCTGTGAACTGCTTAAGTTCACAGTATTTATGTATATGCATTTTGTGATTGGCTGATGGCTGTCACATGATACAGGGGGAGGGGAAAATTTAAATAAATTTGAAATTTATGAAAGAAAAAAAATCTACTCATTTAAAATTTCAAGCAAAGTGTTAATGCATTGGCCCCAAGTTATCAAGGTCTGGCGGACCTGATCCGACACTGCGGATCAGGTCCGCCAGACCTCGCTGAATATGGCGAGCAATACGCTCGCCATATTCAGCATTGCACCAGCAGCTCACAAGAGCGGCTGGTGCAACGCCGCCTCCTGCAGACTCGCGGCCAATGGGCCGCCAGCAGAGGGGTGTCAATCAACCCGATCGTACTCAATCGGGTTGATTTCCGGCGATGTGTGTCCGCCTGCTCAGAGCAGGCGGACAGGTTATGGAGCAGCGGTCTTTGTGACTGCTGCTTCATAACTGCTGTTTCTGCCGAGCCTGCATATGCCCCATTGTCTTTTCTCCTACATTGGTGTGTCCGGTCCACGGCTTCATCCTTACTTGTGGGAATATTCTCTTCCCTAACAGGAAATGGCAAAGAGACACACAGCAAAAGCTGTCCATATAGCCCCTCCTCTGGCTCCGCCCCCCAGTCATTCTCTTTGCCTGCTCTGAACAAGTAGCATCTCCACGGGGATGGTAAAGAGTATGTGGTGTTAGTTGTAGTTTTATTTCTTCTATCAAGAGTTTGTTATTTTAAAATAGTGCCGGTTTGTACTATTTACTCTACAACAGAAAGTGATGAAGAGTTCTGTTAAAAGAGGAGTATGATTTTAGCACCAGTAACTAAAATCCATTGCTGTTACCACGCAGGACTGTTGAAACCAGAGAACTTCAGTTGGGGGTAACAGTTTGCAGACTTATCTGCTTCAGGTATGACCAGTCTCTTTTCTAACAACACATAGTAATGCTAGAAGACTGTCAGTTTTCCCTTATGGGACCGGTAAGCCATTTTCTTAGACTCAGTAACAGATTAAAGGCTTATAAATTGGGCTCTATGCTGGTTGACACTATTGTGGGCTAAATCGATTTACTTATTTCATATTTTTATGACATTTGGATTGTTTTATGAGCTTAGAAACACTTTTGGGAACGTTTTAATTATGCCTGGCATTGGTTAGATGCCTAAACTAGTCAGAAAGGCCCCATCACTCTGGTATGCAGAGGGAGGAGGCCTCATTTTCGCGCCTCAGTTGCGCAGTTACTTCCAAAGGCAGTGCATGCAGCTTCATGTGAGAGGGTCCTGTGGCTGAGAAACAGACTCCGGAAGGCTTATTTCTGTGGTGAATAACCCCTAAGGAAGGTAAAAGCCGCAGCAAAGTCTGTGGCTGGGACTGTAGTGTGTTTAAACCGGTTATTTGAACAATTAGCTCCGGTTTGCTTATTTAAGGGTCTAGAAACTTCATATTTGGTGTGCAATACTTTCAAAGCATTAATACACTGGGGTGTAAATTTTATAAAGATCGGATATTTCCTTCATAGTTTTTTGAACATTCAGAAATAAAGTGTGTTCCTTTTATTATTTAAAGAGACAGTAACGGTTTTGTGTAAAATCGTTTTTATTGCATTAATAGCCTGCCTAAATCTGCCTAACATGTCTGTACCTTCAGATAGCATATGTTCTCTGTGTATAGAGGCCAAGGTGGTTCCCCCTTTAAATGTTTGTGCAAATTGTGCCATGGCGTCCAAAGTAAGGACAGTACTGTCACATTTAATAAGGTTGCCCAAGATGATTCTTCAAATGAAGGTAGTGGGGATAGTTCATCATCCTCTCCTTCTGTGTCAACACCAGCTTTGCCCGCGCAGGCGATACCTAGTACATCTAGCGCGCCAATGCTTGTTACTATGCAGCAATTAACAGCAGTAATGGATAATTCTATAGCAAATCTTTTATCCAAACTGCCAGCATTTCCCAGAAAGCGTGATTGCTCAGTTTTAAATACAGAGGATGAGCAAGTTGGCGCTGACGATAATTTATCTGTTATACCCTCACATCAATCTGAGTTGGCAGTGAGGGAGGGTCTGTCTGAGGGAGAAATTTCTGATTCAGGAAAAATTTCTCAGCAGGCAGAACCTGATATCGTGGCATTTAAATTTAAGCTAGAACATCTCCGCGCTCTGCTTAAGGAGGTGCTAGCTACTCTTGATGATTGTGATACTTTGGTGATTCCAGAGAAGTTGTGCAAAATGGACAAATTCTTAGAGGTCCCAGTGCACGCCGATGCTTTTCCGATACCCAAGAGGGTGGCAGACATAGTGACTAAGGAGTGGGAGAAGCCAGGTGTACCTTTTGTTCCCCCTCCTATATTTAAGAAAATGTTCCCCATTGTCGACCCCAGAAGGAACGCATGGCAAACGGTCCCTAAGGTAGAGGGGGCAGTTTCAACGTTAGCCAAGCGCACAACTATCCCTATTGAGGACAGTTGTGCTTTCAAAGATCCTATGGATAAAAAATTGGAAGGATTGCTTAAAAAGATATTTGTTCAGCAAGGTTTCCTTCTTCAACCGATTTCGTGCATTATTCCTGTCACCACGGCGGCGTCTTTTTGGTTCGAGGAACTAGAAAATTCGCTCCTAAAGGAGACTCTATATGATGAAGTCATGGACAGAATTCACGCACTAAAGTTGGCTAATTCCTTTATTTTGGATGCTGCTTTTCAATTGGCAAAATTAGCTGCAAAAATTCAGGTTTTGCAATAGTGGCGCGCAGGGCGCTTTGGCTAAAATCTTGGTCGGCGGACGTGTCGTCCAAAACGAAATTACTTAATATTCCTTTCAAAGGTAAGACCCTTTTCGGGCCAGAATTGAAGGAGATTATTTCAGACATCACTGTGGGAAAGGGCCATGCCCTCCCACAGGATAGGCCTTTCAAGCCTAAAAACAAATCTAATTTTCGTTCCTTTCGCAATTTCAGGAACGGACCGGCACCAAATTCTACAGCCTCCAGGCAAGAAGGTAACGCTTCCCAGCCTAAACCAGCATGGAAACCATTGCAAGGCTGGAACAAGGGTAAACAGGCCAAGAAGCCTGCTGCTGCTACCAAGACAGCATGAAGGGGTAGCCCCCGATCCGGGACCGGATCTAGTAGGGGGCAGACTTTCTTTCTTTGCTCAGGCTTGGGCAAGAGATGTTCCGGATCCCTGGGCACTAGAAATAGTCTCTCAGGGGTATCTTCTAGAGTTCAAGGAACTCCCTCCAAGGGGAAGGTTCCACATGTCTCGCTTATCTTCAGACCAGATAAAGAGACAGGCTTTCTTACATTGCGTAGGAGACCTATTAAAGATGGGAGTGATACACCCAGTTCCAACAGCGGAACAAGGTCTGGGTTTTTACTCAAACCTGTTTGTAGTTCCCAAAAAAGAGGGAACTTTCAGGCCAATTCTGGATTTAAAAATCCTAAACAAATTCCTCAGAGTTCCATCTTTCAAAATGGAAACCATTCGGACGATCTTACCAACAATCCAGGAGGGTCAATATATGACTACCGTGGACTTAAAGGATGCGTACCTGCATATTCCGATCCACAAAGATCACCATCAGTTCCTAAGGTTCGCCTTTCTGGACAAACATTACCAGTTTGTGGCTCTTCCATTCGGTTTAGCCACTGCTCCCAGAATTTTCACAAAGGTACTAGGGTCCCTTCTAGCGGTTCTAAGGCCGAGGGGCATTTCTGTAGCACCTTACCTAGACGACATTCTAATCCAAGCGTCCTCCCTTTCCAAAGCAAAGGCTCATACAGACATTGTTTTAGCCTTTCTCAGGTCTCACGGGTGGAAGGTGAACATAGAAAAGAGTTCCCTGTCCACCTCCACAAGGGTTCCTTTTCTAGGAACAATAATAGATTCTGTAGAAATGAAGATTTTTCTCACAGAGGCCAGAAAGTTAAAACTTCTAAACGCTTGTCAAGTTCTTCAATCTATTCCTCAGCCTTCCATAGCTCAGTGCATGGAAGTAATAGGATTAATGGTTGCAGCAATGGACGTGGTTCCTTTTGCTCAAATTCATCTAAGACCATTACAACTGTGCATGCTCAAACAATGGAATGGGGATTATGCAGACTTGTCTCCCCAGATTCAAGTAGACCAGTTAACCAGAGAATCACTCCGCTGGTGGTTGACTCAAGATCACCTGTCTCAGGGAATGAGTTTCCGCAGGCCAGAGTGGGTCATTGTCACGACCGACGCCAGTCTCTTAGGCTGGGGCGCGGTATGGGACTCCCTGAAAGCTCAGGGTCTATGGTCTCGGCAAGAGTCTCTTCTCCCGATAAACATTTTGGAACTGAGAGCAATATTCAATGCGCTCCTGGCTTGGCCTCAACTAGCGAAGGCCAGATTCATAAGATTTCAGTCGGACAACATGACGACTGTAGCGTACATCAATCATCAGGGGGGAACAAAGAGTTCCTTGGCGATGAGAGAGGTATCCAAGATCATCAAATGGGCGGAGGATCACTCCTGCCACCTATCTGCAATTCACATCCCAGGAGTAGACAACTGGGAGGCGGATTATTTGAGTCATCAGACTTTCCATCCGGGGGAGTGGGAACTCCACCCGGAAGTCTTTTCCCAGTTAACTCAACTATGGGGCATTCCAGACATGGATCTGATGGCGTCCCGTCAGAACTCCAAGGTTCCTCGCTACGGGTCCAGATCCAGGGATCCCAAGGCGACACTAGTGATGCATTGGTGGCGCCTTGGTCGTTCAACCTAGCTTATGTGTTTCCACCGTTCCCTCTCCTTCCTAGGCTTGTAGCCAGGATCAAACAGGAGAAGGCCTCGGTGATTCTGATAGCTACTGCGTGGCCACGCAGGACTTGGTATGCAGACCTGGTGAATATGTCATCGGCTCCACCATGGAAGCTACCTTTGAGACAGGATCTTCTAGTACAAGGTCCATTCGAACATCCAAATCTAGTCTCTCTGCAACTGACTGCTTGGAAATTGAACGCTTGATTTTATCTAAGCGTGGGTTTTCAGATTCAGTTATAAATACTCTGGTCCAAGCCAGAAAACCTGTGACTAGGAAGATTTACCATAAGATATGGAATAAATATATCTGTTGGTGCGAATCCAAGGGATTCTCTTGGAGTAAAATTAAAATTCCTAGGATACTTTCCTTTCTCCAAGAGGGTTTGGATAAAGGGTTGTCAGCGAGTTCTCTTAAAGGACAGATATCTGCTTTGTCTGTTTTATTGCACAAACGTCTGGCAGCAGTGCCAGATGTACAGGCGTTTGTACAGGCCTTAGTCAGAATCAAGCCTGTCTACAGACCCATGACTCCTCCATGGAGTCTAAACTTAGTTCTTTCAGTTCTTCAAGGGGTTCCGTTTGAACCCTTACATTCCATAGATATTAAGTTACTATCTTGGAAAGTTCTGTTTTTGGTTGCTATTTCTTCTGCTAGAAGAGTTTCTGAATTGTCTGCTTTGCAGTGTACTCCACCCTATCTGGTGTTCCATACAGATAAGGTAGTTTTACGTACCAAGCCTGGTTTTCTTCCAAAAGTGGTTTCCAACAGGAATATTAACCAGGAAATAGTTGTTCCTTCTCTGTGTCCGAATCCAGTTTCAAAGAAGGAACGTTTGTTACACAACCTAGATGTGGTCCGTGCTTTAAAGTTCTATTTAGAGGCAACAAAGGATTTCAGACAGACATCATCCTTGTTTGTCGTTTATTCTGGTAAGAGGAGAGGGCCGAAAGCTACTGCGACCTCTCTTTCCTTTTGGCTGAAAAGCATCATCCGATTGGCTTATGAGACTGCCGGACGGCAGCCTCCTGAACGAATTACAGCTCACTCTACTAGAGCTGTGGCTTCCACATGGGCCTTCAAGAACGAGGCTTCTGTTGATCAGATCTGTAAGGCAGCGACTTGGTCTTCCCTGCACACTTTTGCCAAATTTTACAAATTCGATACTTATGCTTCTTCGGAGGCTGTTTTTGGGAGAAAGGTTTTGCAAGCCGTGGTGCCTTCCGTTTAGGTTACCTGACTTGTTCCCTCCCTTCATCCGTGTCCTAAAACTTTGGTATTGGTTCCCACAAGTAAGGATGAAGCCGTGGACCGGACACACCAATGTAGGAGAAAACAGAATTTATGCTTACCTGATAAATTTCTTTCTCCTACGGTGTGTCCGGTCCACGGCCCGCCCTGGCTTTTTGTCAGGTTTAAAATTTTTATTTCTATACACTACAGTCACCACGGCACCCTAGGGTTTCTCCTTTTTCTCCTAACCGTCGGTCGAATGACTGGGGGGCGGAGCCAGAGGAGGGGCTATATGGACAGCTTTTGCTGTGTGCCTCTTTGCCATTTCCTGTTAGGGAAGAGAATATTCCCACAAGTAAGGATGAAGCCGTGGACCGGACACACCGTAGGAGAAAGAAATTTATCAGGTAAGCATAAATTCTGTTTTTATTTCGTTTTTGTCCATTATGCAATTCTTCTGTATTTAATGGTCTTTGGTATACAAATGTGCAAATAATTGGAGAATTAAAGGGACAGCCTACTTGATTTTTTTTATTATTTAAAAAGATAAATAACACCTTTACTACCCACTTCCCAGCTTTGCACAACCAACGTTGTTATAGTAATTTACTATGAAACCTCTAAATTTGCCTCTAAGCCCCTGCAGGCTGCCTCTTATCTCAGTGCTTATTATTAGCTTTTGAATTCTTTGCACAACAGCCAGACACTGCTAGTACAAGTGTGCTGTATACAGTGTATAGCAGGGGCAGAGGCGAAACTAGAAACCACAGGGCCCAGGTGCAAGAATCTAAGAAGGGCCCCCCCAAAAAAAAGTGAATTTGATACATATCTTTTTTTTTTTTTTTTACATTTAACACAGAAAAAAAATGTTAATCAGATTACGTCTGCAAAAGGAGGTACCCTGTGCCCACAGTCTGTGAGATGGTCTGACCCCCTATTACTGTATATAGTGACACTGTTTAACCCACCAGTACTGTATATAGTGAGTCAGTGACACAGTCTGTAATTTGCCGGTGAGATGGCTGGCCTGACCCTACCTGCCCCAGTACTTTATAAAGTGACCACAGTAGTCTGTGTAGTGACACTGTTTACCCCCTCCCCCCATGCTGTAGTAACAAGGTCTGTAATTTGCTGGTTCCACAAACATACACACATGCATAAATACACACACAGTCACATACATACACACACACACATGCATAAATACACACACAGTCACATACATACACACACACACACACATGCATAAATACACACACAGTCACATATATACATACACACATACACACACACATAAACACCAATGGATAAAACAGAAACACTAACCCCTGTAGTCAGAGATACTAGTGAAGCATCATGTCACACTCACATGATATCAGTGCAGGCAGTAGCAGGTAAACTTTTTTTTTTTTTTTGAACCACACTTGGGGGCCCAGTCGCAATTGTGGACTCTGCACCCCCTGTAGTTTTGTCCCTTAGCAGGGGCATATTATGGCCTAGGCTAACAAGGCCAGTGCCTAAGGCAGCAGATTTGGGATGGGCAGCACATCTGCCCTATCCTCTCTCTAAAAGCCAGTATACAGTACAGTGAGCTATAAAGTGCAGGCTTTTACAGACAAGACAAGGCACATGCGCTGATTAACGTCACTCTTTACAGGCAGTGCTCCTTTAAACCGTTGCTTCATTTAGAGCTGCCAGCATTTTTGCAGTGGAAGCGTTCTTGGTGAGAAACTTTACTGGGGATATGCTTACAAGGTGAGGCTGGAGGAGAAGACCTTATGCCAATATGCTGCCTCCCCTTGTCGGCTGTGGTGGGTCTGCGAGCGCAGTGCTTATTGCAGGTCTTAGCAGCTAACAGAGTGGATGCGTCTGTGCACTGCTTAGATCAGCTTGTGATGTCTAATCATAAACTCTCAGCGCTAATGTATGTTAGCTACTAATAGCTAGCTTTCACTGCATTCATGTGATGTCTAATCATAAACTCTCAGCGCTAATGTATGTTAGCTACTAATAGAGAGCTTTCTCTGCATTCATGTGATGTCTAATCATAAACTCTCAGTGCTAATGTATGTTAGCTACTAATAGCTAGCTTTCTCTGCATTCATGTGATGTCTAATCATAAACTCTCAGCGCTAATGTATGTTAGCTACTAATAGATAGCTTTCTCTGCATTCATGTGATGTCTAATCATAAACTCTCAGTGCTAATGTATGTTAGCTACTAATAGCTAGCTTTATCTGCATTCATGTGATGTCTAATCATAAACTCTCAGTGCTAATATATGTTAGCTACTAATAGCTAGCTTTCTCTGCATTCATGTGATGTCTAATCATAAACTCTCAGTGCTAATGTATGTTAGCTACTAATAGCAGGGGCATATTAAGGCATAGGCCAACAAGGCCGATGCCTAGGGCAGCAGATTTTTAAGGGGCAGCAGAATTTTGAGTCCCTAGGGCCACTCTACTGACTTCAGGGGTGGGTGGCTAAATCAACCAATTACTAATGACTTAAATGGCTGACCTGGCTAATGCTATCCTATGGGATTGTATGTGGGTGCGCATGACGTGGTGACAGTGGAGGCGGAGCTCACTTGCGCAGCCTGGCCTGGACTGAAAGGGAATACGGTATTCTTCCTGGCTCCACCGCGTGATTGAGACTCACACAGACTACACAGTGCAGTGTGCACTACAATGTGACCACTGTGAAACAGCATATGCCTTTCTCCCTTCAATACATCTTCATTAGGCATTAAAATACTTAAACAGATTAGTCACTAATTACTTGTACATTTACTGTTTGTCTATCTGTCATACATGCAAAGAATAAGTATTTATTGCTGAATCTATACAACTATGTGACATAAAACACAACTGAAAATATGTTGTATGCATTTAATAAATTCAGAAACAATGCAAGTATATACTTTATTATGATTGTATCATGTGACTTTATCCCCTAGGATACAATTCCTATCATAACTACTGTTGTATTTTTAAGTACTTTTAAAGGCCAGTTTGTATATTCATTACATATTTATCCAAGCAGATATTTTGCTTAAATAACTGTCAATCACCAAAGAAGATGTTTAAGGTTAAACGTGTGTGTGACCAGAGTGAATGCAAGCCCTGGTGAACATCTACTTAAAAATACATAATTATTTAAATTTTTTACACCCTGCCCCAAAAATATTATGTCTAAACAAAAAGGCCTTAAACCTGGGGTGGGGTGGGGGGTGAGGGGGGCAGCAGAATTTTGAGTGCCTAGGGCAGCACAAAACCTAAATACGCCCCTGACTAATAGCTAGCTTTCTCTGCATTCATGTGATGTCTAATCATAAACTCTCAGTGCTAATGTATGTTAGCTACTAATAGCTAGCTGTCTCTGCATTCATATGATGTCTAATCATTAACTCTCAGTGCTAATGTATGTTAGCTACTAATAGCTAGCTTTCTCTGCATTCATGAACCCACGGAGTAAATAGTAAACGGACACTTAAAAAGTTTCATTACTTGAATGATGGTAATTACTGTATGTTGTTGCATGTAAAGGGCAGTGATTGTTTCAAAGTGTATTCTTCTTCCCCCCCTTCCTCTCTCCCTTCTTTCCCTTTCTCCCTCCCTTACTCCCTCCCTTCTTTCCCTCCCTCCCTTCTTTCTCTAAACTCCCTCCCTTCCTCCCTTCTTTCACTCCTTTCTTTCCCTCACCACTTTTCTCTTCTCTCTCCCTCCCTTCCTGCTTTGCTTTCCCTCCATTTTTCTACTCCCCTTCTTTTCTCTCCCTTCTCTCAGTGAGAAAATTGTATGAGATGCAAGCAATCCAACCCACCTGTATGCAAGTGTTTTGCTAGCCCATTTTCTTTTTAATTGTTATTATAAAACAAACAAAACAAACACATTATACACAATGACCCCCAAAAATATTAAGTGAAAAAAGGCCTAAAACCTTTAAGGGGGGGCAACAGAATTCTGAGTGTCTAGGGCAGCACAAAAAATAAATACGCCACTGGTGTATAGATAACATTGTGCTCACTCCCGTGGAGAATGAAAATGGATATGCAAGAACCAGCACTGATTGGGTAAAATTGATTGTAAAAAGCACTGAGATAAGGGATAGTCTGCATGGGCATTATATACAGGTAATCATAGAGGTAAAAAAAATATTATAGGGACATGCCAGCCAAAATTTAAATCCACATGGATGCATTTCAGTTTTGAATACAAGCATTGTTGTAATATCCATGTATTAGCAAAAATGCTTCTAATAAAAGCTTTATCTTTTTCAAAAGTGTATTTAAGTATGCACCGTGCACCAGCATTCAAACAAAGCACTTGCTCAGAGAACCTAAAGTGCTTGTACTAGTGGATAATGATTCAATTTGATTTGTTAATTGCTGATAAAATGCAAGCCACCACTTGTGCTCTCAGCAGCTGCAGTATTTAAAATGCTGGTGCACTGAAAATATCTAGCTATGCTTCACATGCACGTGCAGAGAAAAATATGGTGATAACTTTTACTAGAAGCCTTTTTGCCAATAAATGTATATTGCAAATATGTTTCTAATGTAATTCATCAATGTGCATTTACATTTTGAATGTCCCTTTAATATCACAGGGTTGGTTATATAAATGTGGGAAATGGGTAATAAACAAAATACCTATCTTTTTAAATAATGACAATTTTCAAGTAGACTGTCCCTTTAAGAAGGGATACTCGCTAATTCATACAGCAATTCTAATTCCCCACTCTATTGCCATTACTATTATTGAGTGATGCTTAATGTCTCAAATTAAAGTAAAGCAAAACCAACATTTCAGTAAGCCAATGACAAGGGGCATATTTGTGCAACCACTAATCAGCAGCTATAACACAGTTTCTGAGCCTACCTATGTATGCTTTTCAACAAAGGATACCAAGAGAACTAAGCAAATTAGATAATAGCAGTAAATTGGAACATTTTCTTTTGAATTGTATATTGTATCTGAATCACAAAGATTTGTGTTTCATGTCCCTTTAAGTATTAAAGTTTAAAGGGACAGTCTACACAAAAATTGTTATTGTTTAAAAAGATAGATAACGCCTTTACTGCCCATTCCCCAGCTTTGCACAACCAACATTGTTAGATTAATATACTTTATAATATTTAAACTTCTAAATTTCTGCCTGTTTCAAAGGCTCTATTGACAGACTCTTAATCACATGCTTTTGTATTTGCTTTTCACAACAGGAGACTGCTAGTTCATGTAGGCCATATAGATAACATTGTGTTCACGCCCGAGGAGTAATTTAAGAGTTAGCACAACACAGTACTAAATGCAACTCAATAGATAATAAATACAAAGTCATGTGATCAGGGGGCTGTCAGAATATGCTTAGATACTAGGTAATTACAGAGGTAAAAAGTATATTAATATAACTGTGTTAATTATGCAAAACTGAGGAATGGGTAATAAAAGGGATTTATCTATCTTTTAAAACAATACAAATTCTTTTGTAGACTGTCCCTTTAATAGACTTCCACAGACTGGACAAGAAAAGACATTTCTGGACACAGTTAAACAGCCCATAAAATGCAAAACAAGTACATATGTGAAAAAAATCAATGGACCATCCTTCAGGATCTCATAACAAAATAAAACTTAACCTGTAATCTAGAAAATTAAAAACCATTTAAAATGTAATGGTTGCATCAACCATACTGATTAAAAATAAAAATATTGTCCTAGGTACTCGTGGGGAGAAAAAGGGGGAAACCCCAAATATCCACCATCAATTATAAACAACCAACCTATAAATGTAAACATATATGATCCACATCACTGCATTTACATCTTACTGGGGACTGGGGAGACTTTCCCTACTAATATTCACAATATGATTTTGTGAATTCCCAAACAATGTGGGATGATATAGTGGCCATAAAATGTATGATTTGTCATGCCACTTGCTTCTAAAATTTAACTCCTGGCTCCTAGTTTTTGGGGATATTCTTCTCCATATATTTATATCCAAATACCACTGTCTGATTGCTAAATATTCTTACTGGCCCCTAATCTTTGATGACCTCCCCATGTATGCAGATATTATTAATTCAATATAAACTGTGATGGCAGAATCATGTAAAACTAGTTCCCAACTATTAGCAGGGCACTTGGTACCCGCACCACATCTCCAGGATGGACTCTCTGAAACAACAGAGATTATGCTAAGAAAATGACAATAGCAACCCTTGTCTATTCCAGTAATAAGTCCAGTTTTGGTTCTTCCACGTATAGAGTATTACCTTTGAAAAATAACTGCAACAAACAAGGTGTTAATACAATCATATTTTTCACACTTACCTAGTATGTTAAATCATTGAAATTTTAAACAAATTTAGGGCTAGATTAAGAGTCAATTGCGCTAGAATTAAGATTTTTGCGTTCATCGGATTGCACTCGTATTATGAGTCTGAAGTTATGCACGTTCACGTATTCCCCCATAGAAGTCAATGAAGAAAAAAGTGGGGGAAAATGTGTACGTGCAGGTGATATTCTAACTTCAGATTTTTGCGCTCATCGGATTAGCAAAAACAGTTTACTTTTAACTCGACATAAAAATATGAATATTTCATATTCCAATGTTCACTGTGTGCCAACAATCCAAGCACCCGATCAAACGGTCAGCAGGCGAGGCTTTCGTTCCTGTGAGTGATAAAACACAGCTACCATAGCCTAGTGCAGTGGAGATAGGCAACTTAATACAGGATGTTGCGCACCTCCAGGTCAGTAATAGTGAGCTGGGACCTCTCAGTCGCCCAGTAGACTGTGCTCAGGCGTTGACAGGATCCTCTCAAAACCACAAAATATAAAAGTCCCAGAAAGAGGCAAGTGTATCATAAAAACATAATTTTATTTAAAAACAAAGCAACGCGTTTCTCAGCCCTTCAAAGTCTGTTTCCTCAAGCTATACAATTCTAACTTCAGATTTGTGCGCTCATCGGATTAGCGAAAACAGTTTACTTTTAACGCAACATAAAAATATGAATATTTCATATTCCAATGTTATTTAAATAGCAGAATATGTTCTATTTATTAATAAATACATATTTCTTTATATATCTGATGATATTTTCGTAACATATATATCTATACCTATATATATATATTTATAAATATATATATATATATATATATACACACACATGATTATAGGTATAGCTATATACAGATATATATAGGAATATCTATTTACAAATACAAATAACATTCTGCTATGTGCAGAACATTGGAATGTGAAATATTTACAGTAAATACATATTTATTTATTAAAAAGGAATATTGCATAACTATGTTTTTTCATGTTTTCATCTACTTAACGGCAAAGGGCTCCACTGCACTTATATATGTCTATATATGTATACATATATATTTATGTGTTTATATGTGTATATATATGTCTGTAAATACATGTTTACACATATAAATACATAAATACATATGTACTCATATAGATATATATATATATATATATATATATATACACATACATACCTATACATATTTACACATATAAATACATAAATACTTATGTACTCATATATATATATATATATATATATATATATATACACATACATACCTATACATATTTACACATATAAATACATAAATACATATGTACTCATATATATATATATATATATATATATATATATATATATATATATACACATACATACCTATACATGTTTACACATATTAATACATAAATACATATGTACTCATATAGATATATATATATACACATACATACCTATACATATTTACACATATAAATACATAAATGCATATGTACTCATATAGATATATATATATATATATATATACACATACATAGCTATACATATTTAGACATGTACTGTATATGTATTCTCTATGTTAAAGCCCTTTACCTTTCTTTTTTTTTCCTAACACCTGAGACCTCCTATCTTTGAGCCTTTATAACTTTTGTGTGCAATATTTTTGTAATAATTTTTATTAGATGCTGTTATTATGAGTGTAAGTGCATCCTGTAATGTATATTTGATGTGTTTTGTGAAACAGTTAACCAGAGCTCTGAAGTCACGGTAGTCATTCTAGCGTAAATTTTGTAATACAGGCGGTAAGCCCGAAGAGCACAAACCCATGCGATATACCCCTTATCTCTAGGGTTTTACTATATAATTAAAAAGCAAAGTATTTGTGCAAACATGATAGTTACTTGCCCCAACTATGAGACCGTTGACGGACCATTAAACATAATCAACCAATGCATAATAAAAAGACAATGCACTTAAGGGCCGATTTATCAAGCTCTGTATGGAGCTTGATGCCCCTTGTTTCGGAAACAGAAGTTATGAAGCAGCGGTCTAGAGACCGCTGCTCCATAACTTTTCTGCCTGCTCTGAGGCGGTGGACAGAAATCAACCCGATCGAATACGATTGGGTTGATTGACACCCGCTGCTAGCGGCTAGATTGTCCGCAAATCTGCAGGGGGCGGCATTGCACCAGTAGTTCACAAGAGCTGCTGGCGCAATGATAAATGCATAAGCTGTTGGCATTTATCGATGTGCAGCAAACTTGATACACTACATCGTATCATGTACGCTCGCACATTAATAAATATACCCATTAGTCTGAATTTCTGGTGGGCTTCCTGGAAGAGCCCCCGGTTTATAATACAAATATATACAGAAAGAGAAGCCGTCTGCCGGGAACAAACAACAGCTCAGTGGCTTGATCTATGGCCCAGTTACTAGCTGGGAGTAGCTCCCTTTTGCCCAATTGTGCTTTTCACAGAGGAGGAGTTTATCAGTCTGATCTGAACAAGAGAAGTGTCCCCCGTCCCCCCCCCCTGTTCCAAGAAGACATTTCTGGGGATGCCGCTGAGCTTGTGTAATTGATTCATTTTTTTTTTCTATCTTAAAGGGACAGTCTACACTAAAATAGTTATTGTTTAAAAAGATAGATAACGCATTTACTGCCTATTCCCCAGCTTTGAACAACCAACATTGATTTAAACCTCTAAATTTCTTCCTGTTTCTAAGCTACTACACACAGCCTCTTATCACATGCTTTTGTATTTGCTTTTCACAACAGGAGACTGATAGTTCATGTGGGCCATATAGATAACATTGTGTTCATGCCTGAGAAGGTATTTAAGAGTAAGCACAACATAGTACTAAATGCAAGTCAATATATAATAAATAAATAAAATGTCATGTGATCAGGGGGCTGGAAGAAGGTTCTTAGATACAAGGTAATCACAGAGGTAAAAAGTGTATTCATATAACAGTGTTGGTTATGCAAAACTGGGGAATAGTAATAAATAGATATGTGCAATTCAGTTTGGTTCGATTCGGAAATTCGGAAAATTCGGCGATTTGGATCGAACCGAATTTCCGAATTAAAATACTGCCGAATTTCGCAAATAAATCCGAATTACTTCGGATTTTTTCGGTAAATTCGGATGGCCATGGATTACACTAGTATTGTACAGTATATTAGGTTATATCACTCTGCTATGGGTTACACCTAATATACAGTACATAATACTAGTCTAATCCCACCTAACACTTACCGAAATTCCGAATTTCCGAACCGAACCGAATCCAGCCGAATTTCTATGAATCCGAATGAATCCGAAACGAATCGTTTCAAAGTTTTCCGAATTCGAATCGATCCGAACCGAACTTCGAAAAATTCCGAATCGATCCGAACCGAATTTTTTCGCCATGCACATGTCTAGTAATAAAGATATTATCTATCTTTTAAAACAATACAAATCTGATTGTAGACTGTCCCTTGGGTGGAATTAAGTAGTTTATAAAAACAATGTTGGATTTAATTACATAAAGTAGGGCAAGGTTTAAAATATGAGGAATATTGATTGAAACTCAAAAAAAGCCTAGAATGTCTTAAGATGCATTTGGAATGTAGAAGACCAAAATCGCTTGCAACACTTAAAAGAATATGAAACCTAACATTTTACTAATATGATTTATATAGAGAATATCATTTTAAAGAACTTTCTAATGTACTTATATTACCTAATTTTCTTCATTCTCTTGGCATTTTTGTTAAAAAAAAAAGCAGCAATGCACTACTGGGAGCTAGCTCAACACATTGGGTGAACCAATAACATGAGGCATATATGTGCAGCCACCAATCAGGAGCTCTTACTACCTAGTTATTCATTTCAACAAAGGATACAAAAGAACAAAACAAATTAGATAATAGAAGTAAATTGGAAAGTTGTTTAACACCACATGCTCTATCTAAACCATGAAAGAAATAATGTGGGTTTTATGTCCCTTTAAGTTTCAATCGTATTAGTGAATGTTCTAGGGCAAAGGTCTTGGCATGTAACTTGTAATTATGTAACCGCGAATAAACCCTTTTAATCTTGTTATATAGTCCCTTACAGAATGACCTGGAAATACTTTACATTATTTTAAAGGGATAAGAAGAAACACAAACTTGACTTCTATTATCAAATTTACTTATTCCTTTGGTTTTCCTTTGTTAAATGAGCAACAATGCACTACTGGGAGATAGCTGAACATTTTGGTCTGCATTTATCATCTGCTGGATGGACAGTGTTCTCTCATACGAACCTGTCCGCCAGAAATCGTAAAATGTGATCAGCGTATTGCAGCAATACACTGCCCATATTTAACATTGCACAAGTGTTTGCTTGTGCAATGCCACCCCCTGCTCATGCTCTTCCAAAGGTGCACAAGTATATATTTTTTCTGCAGTGTAGTTATCCTCCTCACCACTCTCACCTCCCTGATCCCCCAAATAGCTCTCTAACCCGCCCTCTCCCACTAATAGCAGCCATCTTTGGTACTGGCAGCTAGACTGCAAGTACCTAATATATTTATTTATTTATTTCTGTAGTGTAGTGGTCCCAGACCTCCCCCCTCCAGTGATTGTTAGTTAGGGTCACCCACCCCCCATTCCACCTTTTTTCAGTAGTGTAGCTCCCCATCCCTCCCTATCCCTTCATTTTTATTTCTTCAGTGTAGGGTCCATCTTTCTCCTACCTACCCCTTCACCTGTCTCCGTCTGTAACGATCTGGCATTTACCTTCATATGGAACTGGAGCATTGTTTGTGCCAGATACCTGCAGCTCAGGAGACAAGTGACAGCCGAGATTGTGGGAGCGTCCTGCAGCTGCGACGTATATAATGCTATCCAGTAGGATGGGCTACCATATGACGTATATATACTTCCTATTGGGTCATGGGGTTAATGATTCAGGTAGCTAGAGCGCATGATTTGAAACAATTCCATTTGAATTCTATTATCTGATTTTTTTTGTTCTCTTGGCATCCTTTGTTGAGAAGCATACCTAGGTAGCTCCAGGAGCTGCTGATTGGTGGCTGCATATATATTTCCATATGCTTCATGTTATTGGCTCACTCAATATGTTCAGCTAGCTTCCAGTAGTGCATTGCTGCTTCTTCAACAAAGGATACCAAGAGAATGAAGCAAATTGAATAATAGAAGCAAATTGGAAAGTTGTTTAAAATTGTATTCTCTACCTGAATCATGAGAGAAAATTTTGGGGTTTCATGTCCTTTTTAAAAAAATGTTGTACATGAATGGAGTAGAATAGATTAAATATATATATATTTTTTTTTATAGATAAAGGCATCAGGGAGCTTTCCTGTTGTTAGCCAACAAACACTATTACAGCTGTATGGCTGTCTGGTCTAGTTGCAGGAGCGAGCTACATTCAGTTTAATGGCGCGACCGGGCACGCTGTGACTAGACGGTGTTGCCGCGATGCAAGGAAAAACCAGACCCGCTCAGTAGAGCAAGGAGCGGCGTTCTGGAAAAATGAACTTTTAAATAAAAATTCTCTGCAATACTTTAATGTATAAATCTGCCACTAAGCTAATGTTATATAACACTAGTTTGTAAGTTTACTGCCCCTTTAAGGGACATTTTATTTTTGCAGTATTACTTATATATAACTATGGGGTCAAACACAATCATTTAGAAAAAAAATATCAAATGATTTATCTACAAAAATCACCATAGATTTAGATATTAATGTTGTTTTCCTGTTGATACATTTTTATAAAAGATTATGATTAAATATTATGTGTTTAACTCATAAGGGGTTTAAACACATAGTTAAAGTATGTTCCAGAGCAGCAATACACTACTATGACCTAGTCGAACACATCTGTGTAGTCAGTCACCAATCACCATCTAGCTGTCCGTAGTCCACTGCTGCACCTGAGGCTACCCAGGTATGCTTTTCAACAAAGGATACCAAGAAAGCAAGTACATTTCATAATATAAATACATTTAAAACTCTCTGTTTGCACCATGATTAATAAATATGTGTAATATTGACTTCTATGTCCATTCAAAAACCAATGAGTTTTGATACATCAGAGAGGATTCGGTTTATCAGCCACTGGCTGATTAATTCTTCTGTAACATTTGAATCAGCCAATGAGCTACTAAAGTGTGTTCAGGTGATCATTTTCTGCAAGTTTAAATATATTTTTTTAACAGTTTATACATTTAAATTACACATTGAAAATACAAATATTAGAAAATGTGAGCTGTGCAGTTAGCTATGATTTTAATAATGAATAAATGTTTTATTTGCAACTAAATATTTAGATCAGCAACTGTTATTTTGAACAGGACATTAAACAGTATGAGATTGTAATATAAAAAAAATGTATATGTGCAGTAAAAAAAAAGTTTGCAATGTACTTTCATTATCTAAATTGCCTGTTTTCTATAATTTGATCCTGAAAATCATGTTTTATAAAGTAATGGGGGCAGCCATATTGGAACCTAGATTTTCCTTTTATATCTTTTGCTTAGAGCAATATTGAAAATATATAAAACAGACAACAATGTGTCCAAACAATGAAATGAGCTAACAATAGCTGAGTGAAAACTGTAGCTAGTTACTTTATCATTGTCATATTCCACTCACTTATTGTTTGGTTCAGTGTGTGGACACTAGTGCCCTCAGAAGAGGTTTTTAACATGGCAGCATCTATTACTTATTTATATATGCATTGTATATCCTAGTACTATAGCGCAGCAATGAAACACTACACTAGAAATGTCTGCAAACACAAGTAATATTTTCAGAGTATTAAAACTGTTTTGTTTACAAATGTTGCAGTACTCTTTTAACCACTTCATGCCCAGGACAAGTGGTTAACTCCGATGTAAACACTTGCTTGAAAAATGAAATCACACAATCATCAATGCGATTGTAATTTTAAGGCCGGGATCGGATCATGGGGGACTGCTTACGATGCTAGGCATGCCCCCAGTTCGATTTTGCATTAAACAAAAGGTGGAGGCTGAAGGTTGTCAAAAAAGGTAGGACATGCCATGCCGTCTTAAGGACGTGAATGGGTTAAATGCTTCTTATCTCCCTTGCTGAGGCTAATTAGGGGACATAGATAAATGAGCTACTACACTGATCAGTCAGCCTTTCATTGGCGTCTCTAGGATTAGATATGGTGGGGGAGCTTGTTAAAAGTACAGAGAGCTTTACTAACTGCCAATACCTAAAGGCTACTAATGAACTTAATTAAATAACAAATAATTCACCTAGATTAGTCTGCATACACCCACAGAGTGGTGGGAAAACATTATGAAAGGGGTGATCATGATTAGGGGCACTTGAGTTGCCTATAATAGAATCAGTATGAGCTATGTACCAGCGACTACTGAGCATGTACAAGAATTCACAGTGTAACTATACATATATGAGGCTGTGATTGACTGATGGCTGTCACATGATACAGGGGCCAACAAATTTAAGTAAATTGTGAAAATCAATTGCTCATTTAAAATCCTTAATATGTTCTATTACATTGTCTCTTTATTATGCACTTGTTAAGTTACGGGTGATTATTTTGCGCTCTATAAGTACACAATAGATAGATGGTCCTTTAAGTTTTATTTTGACTTCTATGTCTTTGTAAAATAGGACACTAGGGCTGCAAACCTCACATACAAAATGAACAATTATGCTACGTTAAGAAAAAATGCAAGTAATAAAAACAAAAAAGCATTGAAACAATAAAGTGTAACGATAAAGCGCCAGATTACAAGTGGAGCGCTAAATATCGTTTTCGTGAAATCGATATTTGCTCTCTACTAAGTAATACCAGTGCTCGCTAATGTGCACTAGTATTACAAGTTCAGAGCAATTTGAATGCAAGCTCGCATTCGCTTTGCTGGGAAGCATTGAGTTCATAAGAGCACACTTTCCTAGGCTCCAAAGGGAGCGAAGGGGGCAAGTTGCGCAGCGATGGCAGCAAATTGTAAATATAAATGTATATGAATATAACCGTATATATTTATGTGTTAATATGTCTATATACACATAGCAACACATAAATATATACGTACAAAAGCATATACATATATCTTTACAGGGAACACACAGTTCCCATAGACTATGTAAAGGCTCTTTTCAGTGACTTTTTTTTTTTTCTAACACCCCACAGCTGCCGACTTTAGCCCCCAAAAACTAAGTGCCTTTTTTTTTTTTTTTTTTTTTTTTTTTAAATGTTACAATTATAAAAAAAACAAAAGATAAAAAAAGAAAACTAACACTAAAGTTTAGGTGCATTTGGGGGACATTTATAAAATTAACCAGAGATCTGATCTCTGGTTAATTTTATAAGTGCTAATTGCAACCGTGAGCTTGCGGTAGCAATAACCAGCCACTTGTAATAGCTGGTTATTTATCGCACGCTCGCAAATGTGCAAATTTGCACATTTGCGGGCGTGCGATAAATTAGCACTCCACTAGTAATCTAGCCCAAAGTGTATATAGATAGGGAGGTTTTCAATTGTATTTATTTTTCCTTTGTGTACAATAACCAATTAGTAAATAAAGCACCTTTCATACTGTGTGACTGAATTGTATCCATCAATTCTTTCTTTTAATCCAGTAGTGGTTTGAAAGGATTTAGAACTAAAAATTTCTCAAAGAGGTTCTTTGTGCAAAATGCAAGAGCAATACAAACTGAGGGGAGAAATGCATCATGAGAATTCTTTCCTGAAAGCAACGTCTGTTCCCCAAATCATTGCTGATTGGCCAAAGCATTTTGTTAATTCCCTTATTCTCTTGCAAGGAATAAAAATCTCTATAAATAGCCCAAGCCCCCATGCTCACAATCTCACATTCGGAGCTTTGATTTTTCTCAGGAGACAGAATGTCAAATCAGTAAGTATGGCTTTTTTTTTTATCTCATATTAGCATTCAGTTTGGTATATTTGAGTTGATACATCAAACAGGATTTATTTTTTTAATTTATTTTTTTAAGTTAATCTCTTATTTTTTTAATTACTATAAAAATAGCCTAAGTTTGAATAGGGATCTGAAAAAAGATTAACATTTTTTGGAACATACGGTGAAAATGTTTAAAAGGGAATTCTAATGCAAACAAAAATACATTTGTTCTTTCATTAGAGCATGTAGTTTTTACTTTATGGACCATAGATAACCCCTTTACATGTGGTTAAACCCATAGGTAAACCCCAACTAGATCCTCAGCAGTACATGGGCAGAGAGCCAATCGGGAGAAGCTGCTGAAATCAGCCAATAGGCACCAGTTTTCTGCTTCTGAGCTACAATGCTTTTTGCAAGGCCTGATGATAAAAAGTTTGCCAGTATGGAGAAATCATCTGTCCCATAGTTATTTAGGGACAGTAATGCATAACTCACTTGCACTAATTAATATGAATGTTTAAAGGGACACTGAACACACATTTTTTCTTTCATGATTTAGATAGAGCACACAAGTTCAAAGGGACACTGAACCAAAAAAAAAATATTTTGTGATTCAGATAGAGCATGACATTTTAAGCAACTTTCTAATTTACTCCTATTATCAATTTTCTTCATTCTCTTGGTATCTTTATTTGAAATGAAAAAATGTAAGTTTAGATGCCGGCCCATTTTTGGTGAACAACCTGGGTGATTGGTGCTGATTGGTGGATAAATTAATCCACCAATAAAAAAGTGCTGTCAAATGCCACATCTTCTAAAATATTTACTATTATTGGGAGTATCCTTTGTTTAAAATAACAACAACAATCTGAGAATTTCGTTCTTTGTTTTTAATTTTTTTAACAGAGATTAAGTGAGGCTTGCCTTTCAGGGGTTAACTTATTCTGCTGTTTTAATTAATTGAAATGGTTAACAGCTGAATTTTCAAAACACAAGTTTCCCCTTAAAAGGCGAGCCCTGCTTTCTCTTTGTATGTCTATGAATGAGAGTACAGCCTGTACTCGAAACTAGTCAGACATTTTTCTGTGTCTATTTTTCTCCCCAGCCTTGCCTTTTGCCGGTTTTGTACCTTTTTCTAGCTATCTTTACAGCGGTTGTAGCTGTTTACTTTTTAATTGCTACTCAAATAAAGACTTACCGTTTTAAGATATCCTCAGCAGTGCCTGCATTTCTTCTCTTTCCTGCAAATAAAAAAAGTGCTGTCCACAGTTCTGAACTAAAAAAAAGCTTAGATGCCTTCTTTTTCAAATAAAGATAGCAAGAGAACAAAGACAAATTGATAAAAGTGGTAAATTAGAAAGTTGCTTAAAATTGCATGCTCTATCTGAATCCCGAAAGAAAAAATTTGGGTTCAGTGTCCCTTTAAGGAACTTTCTAATTTACTCCTACTATCAATTTTTTCTTCGTTCTCTTGCTATCTTTATTTAGAAAGCATGTATTTAAAGCTTAGGAGCCAGCCCATTTAAGGTTCAGCACCCTGGATAGTTCTTGCGTATTGGTGGCTACATTTAGTAAACCAATAAGCAAGCATAACCCAGGTCTGAACCAAAAATGGGACGACTCTTAAAGGGACAGTATACTATAAAATAGTTTTTCCCTTAATGTGTTTCCTATTACTTTTTTTACCAGCTGCAGAGTATAAAATGTATGAGATTTGCTTTTTAAGGTTTACTTGTGTATATGAATTAGCTGATTTTTTTTGTTTTGAAGCCATAACCTAATAAAATGGGTTGAGCTTGTAGGTATAATCAGATCTCATTACTTGATCACATTGTGTACATATACCTGCTTCTTTATCTTATATCTGTCCATAAACCAATCACCAATACTTGGAGAGAACAATGGAAAATTATCATTTTATTACCTTATCTCTTCTATTATTCTATAACCCACTGGGAGTGTAATTTATTCTACTGGCTGTGTTAATACAGCTTGGCTTTGAGGCCAAAAACTTTCAAGATGGGTGGGGATACCACAGGCTAAATAAACTATTTCAAATGCAAATATAAGGGTAATGGAAATACTTGTAAACAATTTAATACACTACAGCAGGTAAAGTGGATCATTGGGAACAAATTAAAGGGGAGAAAATTTTTGAGTAAACTGTCCCTTTAAAGGGACACTGAACCCAGATTTTTTCTTTCGTCATTCAGATAGAGAATGGAATTTTAAGCAACTTTCTAATTTACTCCTATTATCAAATTCTCTTCATTTTCTTGGTATCTTTATTTGAAATGCAAGAATGTAAGTTTAGATGCCGGCCCATTTTTGGTGAACAACCTGGGTTGTTCTTGCTGATTGGTGGATAAATTCATCCACCAATAAAAAAGTGCTGTCCAGAGTTCTAAACTAATAAAAAAGCTTAGATGCCATCTGAACCAAAAAAGCATAGAAGCCTTCTTTTTCAAATAAAGATAGCAAGAGAATGAGTAAATTAGAAAGTTGCTTAAAATTACATGCTCTATCTGAATCACGAAATTATTTTTTTTGGGTTCAGTGTCCCTTTAAGCTTTACATTCCTGCTTTTTAAATAAAGATAGCAAGAGAACGAAGAAAACTTGATAATAGGAGTAAATTAGAAAGTTGCTTAAAATTGCTAACTCTATCTAAATCATTAAAGAAAAAAATTGGGTTTAGTGTCCCTTTAATTTTTGCATTATAATTCCCTGTTAAGCACCAAATACAAAAAATATATACTTAAAGGGACATGTAACCCAATTTTTTTCTTTCATGATTCAGATAGAACATAACCTTTTACATAAGTTTGCAATTTACTTCTATTATCAAATTTAGTTAAAGGGACAGTCAAGTCCAAAAAATACTTTCATGATACGGATAGGGCATGCTGACTGTCCCTTTAATTCTCAGGCTATTTATTGTTGAAGACAGCACCTAGGAAGGTAGCAGGCATGTGTCTGAAGAACCATCTGGCAGCAGTTTTGCAAGAAAGCTTTTGAGCATTAGGAGGCAACAGTGTTTTAACATTGTTAAAATAATGCAGGCACGTGCACGCTTCTGAGTCTACCTACCTGCTTTTCAAGAAAGGATACCAAAATGAAAAAGTAAATTGGATAACAGAAGTAAATTGGAAAACTTTTGTAAAATGTTATTCTCTATCTCTATCATGAAATTAAAAAAAATAGTGTCCCTTTAATTTATCTGTAGGTAACTAATGTTATTAATCCATTTTATTATTTATATGATAAACTGAATATTTTAGTTTTTTTTTTAGTAAGATTGAGGTAAATATTGATTTATTACTTAAAAGTATTTATAACTATTCAGTTCAAATTATGCATTCGAGAAACATTAAACAATAGATTGATGAAGATAATATTCTTTATAGCACATAAAAAAATACTATATATTATTTTCATGTATACTAATTTTAACACATTTGAGTCTACATTTGCATTAAACTGAATACAAAGAGGTTTGTTTTATTGCATTTATGTATTTCACCCCTGGCACCTTACTCCGACGCTTCCTGTTATCGGCCATTAAACAGGGGGGGAGTTACAATATTTTAGTGTGTAAGTTTGGGGTATGGTGGGGGTTTTCAGGGCTTAGTTCCCTGTTTTAATAGGAATTGTTAAATTTGTTTAAATTACTAAAGCTAATGTTTTAACTTAATTACATTATTTGAGGAAGAAGTCTGTTTATTATTAATTAGGGGCAGCACCAGACTGGAGTCTTTTACTCTATATTAAAGGGACAGTCAACATCAGAATTTTTGTTATTTTAAAAGATAGATAATCCCTTAATTACTCATTCCCCAGTTTTGCATAACCAACACAGTTATAATAATACACATTTTACCTATGTGATTACCTTGTATCTAACCCTCTGCAGACTGCCCCCTTATTTAAGTTCTTTTGACAGACTTGCATTTTAGCCAATCAGTGCTCACTCCTGGATAAATTCACGTGCATGAGCTCAATGTTATCTACAGTATATAAAAAAACATGAACTAATGCCCTCTAGTGGTGAACATTTTAAATGTAGAGGCAGCCTTCAAGGGCTTAGAAATTAGCATATAAACCTCCTAGGTTTAGCTTTCAACTAAGAATACCAAGAGCACAAAGCAAAATTGGTGCTAAATGTAAATTGGAAAGTTGTTTAAAATTACATGCCCTATTTGAATCATGAAAGTTTTTTTTGGACTTGACTGTTCCGTTGAGTCTCTATTTCCTCTTTATTACTTTCACAGTGCCAGTATTCTTTGATTCATTTAATGAAAAAGAGATCTTTTAAAGCTAACAAAGACAATATCTTTGTTATATATATTTTACTGCTTAGAGATTTTCATACCCCCCCCCCCCCCCATCTAAGCTGATAACACAGAAATAACTGATTGGTAAAATATTATATTGACTCTTATCTCTCAGGTTCAGTAATGCCATAGGACAGGGCTCTACAAATTTGTTCAAACTCTAGGAGCCAGCCCATAAATTTAAGAGCCACAAACACTTGTCGTAATTTTAAGGTGCCAGTTGCTATTTGGTGCTTAGGTTTGTTGAGCGGATATAGGAAGCTTTTTCTAGTATGTAAATGATGATTCATACTGTGATCTGGAGAAGATGCTCCAATTAGCATGACATACATTTAGTGATATATTTTGGAAAGGAATTTATGATTTATAATAAGAAAAATGCTGGCAACTCAAAATTTTATTTTTATGTTGATCTATCTTTAGATTTTAACTTGCATCCACCTTTTCCTGGGAGGTGTGCCATGACCTCAATTGGGACTAGAGCTGGAGAGATGTTTTATTGCCTAGTCCTCAGTTATTCACTGTTAGGTCAAAAATAAAGACTTTCCTTAAAGGGACAGTAAACACCATGTAATTACGTAACTGTTGGGTTATAGAATAACACATCAGCCCAGAATTAATATTTATAAAACACATTAACATAATTTGTACTGCATTTATTTATCAATAGCCAAATGCTAGTATAGAATGCATTGTTTAGCAGTTGTTATCTCATAAAGCCAATTAGGGAAACATATATATATATTAGAGTTAGCCTTGAGAGTTCAGCAGCGTACAGTTTAAGTTCTGGGAATTAGAAATTGCTCAATTTCATGAAAATGGGCATAATATATTATGTAAGTATATTGCAAAGTTTTTTCATTATACAGTACTAAACATTTTATATACAAATCTTAAGGTGTTTACTGTCCCTTTAAACTCAACAAATTGTAGTTGTTGTTGCTCTTGTCTTTAACAATTAAAGGGGCATAACACAGTATGAACTAACATAAGTTTCTAAATGTTTAATGCAGCCAAAGCTAACCTGCAAAAATGGTTTCTGTTTTAACCCCAATTAACCCATTTTATTCAGGCATAGTTTTGTTTGCAGCAAGCTCCCTCCTGGGCGATATTACAATTGGAAGGTGCTATCCAGGCTATAGCTTCAGCAGAATGCACATGTGCATAGTAGGGGGCAGAGTCACATGACACCTGACTAAAGCAGTGCACAGTATAATGCTGAAGCTTTCACAAAGCATGTGACATTATCCCCATGGAAATGAGCAAGCCATACCTGCTGTCCCTCCTCAACCCGCCCTTACTTGCATAAGTAATTATATCCTTACATACACACTTTGTTACGTGGTACCAAAAGGTTTGGAGTAGGACACTGATAAGGGGAATGGAGCAGGATACAATTGTCAACACTAAAGTGAAAGTCATTTTGCAGATTTGTGGAAATTTTATTAAAAAACAAACTTTTTTTACACTTTTTTCACACTTTTTTCACACACTGTTTTACCTCACTTGACCCTTTTATAATATGAACATAACTCATAAATATTTTATGGCACTTTAATAGGACATACAATATCATTTTCAAAAGGCCTTTTTGCAGTTTCCTTACATTTGATTTATGATCACTTTTCTCAAGCATGTAGCAATTGGAGCACGTGCAGGCAATGTGTATGCACGGTCAAGGACACGTGTGGTATATTTCAAATTAATTTTAACGTCCCTTCTCTGACTGGAGTTGAGAAACAGATCTATGGAACCTGCCAATCAGCTGTACTTTTTGGTGCATTATTATGGTTTGACTGTCAGATTTGTTCTATACATTTGTTACCAGGCGACAGCCTTCATTCTATAATATATGACCATCATGTTACTCAATTTGTTGATAATAACTATTCATTTGTAAATCATTTCCAAAAATAACAAATAACGACATATTTACTATTTTCCTAGTGTGGAGCATCCAGCCGCAGGTTACAAGAAGCTTTATGATACAGCTGAGGAGATGGCTTCCCCTATGGCTACACATGTTACCGGTCAGTCGAAGCATTTCATTGTAAATAATATGCTATTTGTGTGTGTGTTACTAGTCGTCAGGACGGAGCAAATCAATGCGCTGTATGTGTGTTACTTATTGTGCGCAATACAAGCAACCAAAGGTAAAAAAAATCACTGCTTAGCCTAACACAAAGAATCACTGTGAAGTTTTGAAACCTATACTTGGTTGGGGTAAAGCAGAGTCTAGGATGAAATCCACCTACCGTCTATCTACACAGCCACTTGCTGGTCATTCATCATGTTTAATTATGACATCTGATAACCAGGGCCGAAACTACAGGGGGTGCAGAGGTCGCAACTGCGACTGGGCCCCTGAGGGTGGGGGCCCAGCTTAAAAAAAAAAATTAATAAAAAAACGTTGACCTGCCACTGCCTGCACTGATATCATGTGAGTGTGACATGATGCTTTACTAGTATCTCTGACTACAGGGGTTAGTCTTTCTGTTTTGCCCATTGGTGTGTATGTATGTATGTGACTGTGTGTGTATTTATGCGTGTGTGTGTGTATGTGACTGTGTGTGTATTTATGCATGTGTGTGTGTGTATGTATGTATGTGACTGTGTGTGTATTTATGCATGTATGTGTGTGTGTGTGTGTATGTTTGTGGAACCAGCAAACTACAGACCTTGTTACTACAGCATGGGGGGGCAGGGGGTAAACAGTGTCACTATACAGTACCACTATATACAGTTAGGGTTGCCACCTCAGCCATGTTTTCCTGGACACTTATGAGTTACACATGCTGTAGGGTGTGCAGGGAGGAACATGTATTGTGTTTCTGGACAGCACTATTAATATTCCTCCCTGCACACCCTGCAGCATGTGTAACTTATAAGTGTTCTGTATTTTAAGGGACGGGTGGCAACCTTAATATACAGTATGGGGGGGGGGGCTGGACCATGTCACTGACTACTGTGGTCACTTTATAAAGTACTGCGGCGGGTAGGGTCAGGCCAGCCATCTCACTGGAAGATTACAGACTGTGTCACTAACTCACTATATACAGTACTGGTGGGTTAAACAGTGTCAATATATACAGTAATAGGGGGTCAGACCATCTCACAGACAAAAAAAAATGATATGTATCAAATTCACTTTTTTTGGTGGGGGGGGGGGCTTCTTAGATTCTTGCACCTGGGCCCTGTGGTTTCTAGTTACACCTCTGCTGACAACCCTAGTTTTCATGGAACAATTAATTCTATCTGCATGCTGCTTTAACACCCTGGGGGAAAAAATCACATATATAACTTGCTGAACAATTTGTACATGCACCAATCTGATGCATTTGCTCAGTGACATAGGACATATGACTATAACTATATTTATCAGCTAACTGTCTTTGTTTTACATGGTAACACTTTAAGGCCAATAATATTAGCTATTGTAAGGTCATGTAAAAATTACCCTCATGCATACACAAATGTCACTAAACTCAAGATAAACTATTGAAACTGAATATAATTGTTATAATGCGCTAGGTGGTATTTAATTATCCCCAAATGAAATATATTTGTTTTTCAAAAATGCCAAATGATATTTTGCATCTCTAAAGTATCTGGAAAAAAAGAAATACAAAATCTTTCTTGGGTTATGCAAAGATTCATGAAGATACATATGCAGTACAGTATACAGATACCCAGATATATGACTAGATTACAAGTGGAGCGCAAGCGTTTGTGCTCAAGTGATATTGGGTCTTCACAATATTTTTCTTGCAGGTGAAATTGCGCTCGTATTACGAGTTGAAAATAAATGTAATCGAGTGAGCGCAATCGCGATTTACGCTAGAATCATTAATGTGTCCTCAGAGCTGTGCATAACTAAAAATTGTCACAAAACACATAAAAATACCTTACAAAGTATAGTTACACTCATAATAACACTATCCAATAAAAATATTTGAAACAAAATATGAGGTCTCAGGTGTTAGGAACAAAACAGCAGACAAAGGGCTTTAAAGGGACAGCCTAGTCCAAAATAAACTTTCATGATTCAGATAGAGAATGCAATTTTAAACAATTTTCCAATTTACTTTTATCACCAATTTTGATTTGTTCTCTTGGTATTCTTAGTTGAAAGCTAAACCTAGGATGTTCATATGCTAATTCCTAAGCCCTTGAAGGCTGCCTCTTCTCTCAGGGCATTTTGACAGTTTTTCACCACTAGAGGGTGTTAGTTCATGTGTGTCATATAGATAACACTGTGCTCATGCACGTAGAGTTCAGGTGAGCCAGCTCTGATTGGCTAAAATGGATGTCTGTCAAAAGAACTAAAATAAGGGGGCAGTTTGCAGAGGCTTAGATACAAGGTAATCACAGAGGTAAAAAGTGTATTTATATAACTGTGTTAGTTGTGCAAAACTAGGGAATGGGTAATAAAGGGATTATCTATATTTTTAAACAATAAAAATTCTGGTGTAGGCTGTCCCTTTAACATAGTGATACATACATATACATGTCTACAGATGTATATGTATGTATATTTATATGTTTATATATGTGCACATATGTATTTATTTATTTATATGTGTATTTACAGATATATAAACACATATAAATACATATGTATACATATATAGACATATATAGACGTGCATTGAAGCCCTTTTCATTTAAGTAGATGAAAACATGAAAAAGTATATTTATGCAATATTCATATTTTCATGTCGGGCTAGTGCATATTAGAATATTACGATCGAGCTTGCACATACGAAAATATGAGATTGGGTTAGCGCAAATGTGAATATGCAATCATGTTGTCAGTAGAGGGGGGTTTCTTTCAACTCTAATACGAGCGTAACCCGAAGAACGCAAAAATCCTAATTCTAGCGGAATTAACTTTCAAGTGGGAGCGTTAATTAGTGCTCTACTTATAATCTGGCCCATAATAGGTTATCTATCACATATCTCACAGCCTTAAATACATTAGGTCAAAAATGAAATATGGAGTTAATTAGATGCCCAATATATAAACTAACAAGCAATTGATTTAAAACTCCTATTCAAGTTAAAAATGAGCTGTTAAATCATGTCAATTGAATAACGCTTTTCTTTATTCACTTTCCAAATGATCTGTGGGTCTGGAAACTTGTAACAAAGTAGCAGTGACAGTGTGGATGGAATTGTAATCACTAATCTTTTGGCAAACACAGAGCTCATTCACAAACAAATCCTTTGTATGAGGAAAATTGTTTTGTAGACTCTCTAATATGTCCACATTTTAAATCTGCTTAAAACTAAATCTCTAATCACCGGATAATGTTGATCACATTATACAATGATTTTTTTCAAATCTTAAAGGGAATGAAACACTTTGATATTATAATATAGAATTGTGGATTTTCTAACCCTTGAAATGCACCCTGCTGGCGTTTCAAGGCTAACCCTGTTACATATTTTTCCTAGCTGGCTTTAGTAGATAACAACTACAAAATAATGCACGTTATGCTAACATAATGACTGTGACTAGCCTTGTGGTCTATAGACGTAAGCTTGGATTGGGTCCTTCATATAAGGCAAGTGGTGGTAGGAGTTTTATATGTGTTTAAAAGAACTAGAATATTTAAATAGATATCACTGACCTAAAATAAAGTAATTTTTATGTTATGTAAGTGTGTCTCCCTCCACCTATAGAACTATGTGACTCATATGTAGTTAGGTCAGGCAAACTGCAGCATTAAATGGAAATTAAACACATCTTGCTTTATGTAATAAGTGTGCTTTGTCCCATGTTCCCTATAGAGACCAAAAAAAATATTAAAAAAAATAAAATAAATCTGTAACCTAGGTTTTCAAAATGCTGGAAATCACCTAAAGCAGCTATTTGATTTGCAACATTTGCATCTTACAGAATTTGCTTTGTGACCTTGTTTTTTAGGGAGTGTAGTGTTTAAAGGATTATTAAATACAGAATTGCATAATTAAAAAGTGCATAATAAAAAACAATGCAATCACGCTTACTCTGAATATGAAATAAGCTGTAGATTTTTTTTATTTTTTTTTACAAATTTTTAAATTTACTTTAATTTCCCAGCCCCCTGTATCATGTGACAGTTATTAGCCAATCACAGAATCATATACATATACACTGTGAATTCTTGCACATGCTCAGTAGTTGCTGATGCCTTAAAAAGTGTGCATATAAAACGATTGTACACAATTTGATAATGGAAGTAAACTGTAAAGTATCTTAAAGCTGTATTTACTTCTATTATCAAATTTACTTTGTTCTCATTTTATTCATTGTTGAAGAGACATCTAGATAGAGTAGCTTACACATGTCTGGGCACTACATGACAGAATATAGTGCTACCATCTAGTGCTCTTGCTAATGTACAACATTGTTATGCTGCTATATAGTGCTGCAGACTAGTGCACACTCCTGAACTTACCTTCCTGATTTTCAACAAAGGATAACACAAAAACAAACACAATTTATTAATAGAAGTAAATTGAAAAGTTGTTAAGAAAATATGGGTTTTATGTTCCTTAAACACTTCATGCTCATTAACATGTGTATGATTTCAGGATTCATAGTTTAAAAACTTTACAAATGAACATCAGCATATTATTGTAAATTGTATATTGTATTTTCTCTTGCAGGAAGGTTAGCTGCAGAAACCAGCATGCTAAATGGTTCAGAGGAAACTATAATAAAATATGAATTATATATGGAAGTTGCAAGTTTCTTTATATATTTATATTTTTATTTAATATCTTTTAAAGGAACAATAGAATAAAATGTAATTCCACATAAATTGACTGATTTAATTAATTTATTAATTAGAGAAAGACAAAAAATGTTCAATATTCATTTATTGAACAATAAAAATATTAAACAATTAAAAAATAATATTTTGAAAATACTTTGATCATTGTGTTTTCATTTTGTAATCTTTTAAAAATATTTGTGCCCCTTTATACTGTAAACCTTTGAATATTGATCAGTGGCCGTTCTATGGGGTGCTGAGGAAATTCTACCCAAAGGTTCTTTCAAGTATTATTATCCCCAGCTAATATATTTTGTGGGGTTCATTTGCATATCCATACCCAGAATCCTCTGCAATGGCTTCTGCAGCTTCATAAATATCTCTGAATTTTATTTATTTTCTTTCATTTTTCTAATGCCTTTATTTTGCTGCTAGGCCGATTACCCCACTGGCTCTCAGGCAGTCTGTTGAGGTGTGGACCAGGATTATTTGAAGTTGGCTCTGAACAGTATTATCATTTGTTTGACGGACAAGCCCTTCTCCACAAGTTTGATTTTAAGGAAGGTCATGTAACGTACCATCGGAGGTATGTACTAAATACACCAGTCAAAAAGGTCTTTTAACATTTATACTGTTGTGTGGTTGACTAAGCATTATCGTATATCTTTCAACTATTTAAAGGGACATTGCTCTGTAATTTTTTCAGTTTTATAAATTGCTTCTTTGCCTTTATTTTGTCATTTAAAATAGCTGTTTTGTCTGTAGAAATCACAACCTATACTGAATACAAATACTTAAGTATTCTCTGTAGAAAGGCTATAAAAAGCTACGAAAACACTAGACAGCCATCAATCTCCCAGTGGGATGGAAAATATCATTTTAATTTTCAATTACTCACTCTTAATTATTGACCATTGGGTATATACATAGAGATATAATAAAACCTGATCACAAATTCTCAAGTGCACTAACCCAGCATGATTTCTGTATACTCAGCCCATTTATATGGGCATGTTCTTGAGGTCAATTAATAGAGGCTTCACTCAACAAAACACCTATTTCATATCGAAAAATGATAATAAAAGAGAAATGTTCCATACATTTTCTTCTTTTTAGCTGCAATATCAAGTCATTGGGAACACATTAAGGAGAAACCAAATGTACAGTACATTATCACTTTAACTATACATACATTTATTTTCTGTTAGTGCACTAAAGATAGTTGCAGAAAACAGCATTCTAAATGGTTTAACGAAAACTGTAATAAAATATTAATTGCATTTGGACGTTGCAGGTCTCTTTATATGTTTATATTGTATTGCATAGCTTTTAGAGGGACTTTAAAATAAACTTTAATTCAACATAAATTCACTAATTTCATTAATTAATGAAAAATTAAACCACACTGCAAAATAAGTTCATTATTTTTTTAAATTTAGTGCTTAATTGCTGATACATACTACGCACATAAATAAATAATTGAATGCACCTTCAATTTACAGAGATAGGATTTGCATGTGTATTTAATAAGTGAATACCTTAATTTACTTTTTTTTTTTTCAAATGTAGATTTATTCGAACTGATGCTTATGTCAGAGCAATGACTGAGAAGAGAATCGTCATTACAGAATTTGGCACATTTGCTTATCCAGACCCATGCAGAAATATATTTTCCAGGTAAAATATAGCAATGAATACAAAGAGAGAAGCACTTTCTATGGGGCCAATTTATCAAGTGCCGGGCGGACACGATTTGCTGTAGCGCATCATGTTCACCCGACATCGCTTAATACCGACAGCATAGGCTGTCAATATTTAACATTGCACAAGTATTTCTTGTGAAATGCTTGCGCATTGCCGCCCCTGCACATACACAGCCAATTGGCCCCTTGCAGGTGGTGTCAATCTTCCTGATCATAGAGTATCAGGATTATTGCAGTCTTACGACCACTGCTTCTTCTTTAGTTTCCGGCGGATTCAGCAGCATCCGCTGCTTGTTAAATCTGGCCCTATGTGTGTATTTAGTCTCCCTATGGGAAAAAAAGGTAACCAGACGTGGACTCCTTGCTCAGTGTGATTAGAGGAATATGGCTACACTTCACTGACGAGGCCTAATGAAGGCCAAAACTATCGTCTGGGGTTGCTGTGTTCCTTGTTCAGAGAGGAATTGCCTGGTATTTTGGCGCTGGACTGACCGTAATAGGCGGGATCAGACTGATATACTACAGGAAAGTTCTTCTCTGTGAAAAGCAATACTGGGCTAAAAAGAAGCTGCACCCAGGTGGTAAATCGCTAAAGAACAGGCTAACAATGGTATTGAGTTGGTGTTCATTCCTGTGAGTGCGCTTCTCTCTATGTGTAAAATATAGCAATGTAGTAGCTTTTATACACACACACACACACACATATATATATATATATATATATATATATATATATATATATACATACATATATATTGTATTAGTAAATAAAATTTTGTTTTAAAAACTTACTAATGCTTATTCAATACTGTAAAAAAAAATCTAAAATATTGCAAAGTGTTATCATGAACATTAAAATATATTGTAATTGTGGTGTATATTGTAGCTTGTTTAAAAGATAGTATCAATTGTTTTACTGTTCTGATATGTGACAGAACATTCTATCAGAGATTTGGTCCTAAAATGGCTTTTGGCTTTCCGACCAAATTGGTTGTTGAGTGCTGTTGTTACCATGTTTGTATTTAGTCTGCATGAAGGCGCATCCCTTATAAAAACCTGGTCACTAATGCGCAATCTCGTTTGAAGGTGTCCTAGGCAGATACAGTGCTGCAATGGAGCGGGTTCATGATTTTCCTGTTTCAGTAAAGTTAAAATCCATTATAAGAAGAAGATATAAGTCCCATACATAGAAACCCGTGGACACCATTTTGTTCTTAGATCATGCCAAAATGGAAATGGTGCTTTAACAAACAATACAAATAAATATTGTCATAAACAATAATTATCTAAGTTTAAAAGTGACCATATAGCGATAGAAAAATGCTGCCAGTCTGCCCATCATGAGAACATACAAAATACATTCAGATGGTTTAGCAGTGGTGTGGATGGAAACGGATTGCAATAAGTTCCTATGAAAGTAGTGATTGTGTGATCCTGTTTTAAAACCTGGTTTTGAAGACGCCAGTACTGTTAGTGACAATCACAATAGTACGACTGTGACTTACAATCAAATATTAAAAAATTAAAAACACACTATTTGTAGATGTTGGTGTCCTGAAGTGACGTTTACTGCAGAGCTATACAGGATATCACATACTCAGCACATATACATATATAAATATGTGCCCTGTCCATTGTATACAGCATCTACAGTAGGGATGAATGGAGCTTTAATGAATCGATACCATGCATGTTAAAAGACCTCTATAATGTATCCTGGGCCATTTCAGATTGTGTTGCTCATGTGCAAGTTAATAAACTGTTTCCAAAAAAAAATGGATTATGATTACCAAGAACTTTTTAGCCCCACAGTTATAATAGGGCTCTTACCAAGGATTCGAAAACAAAATTGAAAGTGCAGGAATGAGCTGAAAACACACTAATATGATAGCGTCAAATTAAAAAGGGACCTTTTCGTCCAGAAAAAGGGCAAATAAGACATCAGCTGATCGATTGTGATTAAGGCTTATATCAGATATGACAAATGAAAACATGTAAATTTTTGAGGCTGAGTGATTACACAGGACGAAGTTTGCGCAATCTGATTTTTCAATCTATAATGTGATTTTATTGATTTTATTGATTTTATTGATTAATAACATTTTCTGGATACTGAACCCAATTTTTTTTTCATGATTCATATAGAGCAGCAATTTTAAGCAGCTTTCTAATTTACTCCAATTATCAAATTTTCTTCGTTCTCTATGTATCTTTATTTAAAAAAGCAGAAATGTAAGCTTATGAGCTAGCCCATCTTTGGTTTAGCACCTGGGTACAGCTTGCTGATTGGTGGCTAAATGTACCCACCAATCAGTAAGCACTATCCATGGTGCTGAACCAAAAATGGGCTGGCTCGTAAGTTTACATTCTTTTTCGAAGATACCAAGAGAACGAAGAAAAATTGATAATTGGAGTAAATTAGAAAGTTCCTTAAAATTGCTGCTCTAATAATCTGAACCATAAAAGAAAAAAATTGGGTTCAGTATCCCTTTAAACAGTGTGTCATACTCCCTCACTGTGTGACTTGACAGATCTCTGTATAAGTTACTATATGCTCAGTTATCTCTTCTAAGTTTGTTAATAGATTGTCTCCACTCCAAATAATAAATAAAAATATCATTTTTATTTTATTTTTAGGTTTTTCTCCTACTTTAAAGGTTTGGAGATCACTGACAATGCCTTGGTTAATGTGTATCCAATTGGAGAAGACTATTATGCCTGCACAGAAACTAATTATATTACAAAGATCAATCCAGAGACATTGGAGACAGTTAAACGGGTATGTATATTTATTTTTTATCATTTAAAATATTAATTGAGGTTGTTAATAGCCAAAAATTACTTTTGGATAAATTGTCCCAAAAAACATTTATTTTTGTTTTGTCCAATGTTTATCCATGGGGTCATTTAGAATGAATTTGTTAACAAAGTACTTTCACCTGCTATTTCCTATGGGGAATGTAAAGTTAAAGTGACACGAAACCCAACATTATTCTTTCTTGTTTCAGATACCACATACAATTTTAAACAACTTTCCATTTTACTTCTATTACCTAAATTGATTTGTTCTCTTAGTATCCTTTGTTGAAATGGATACCTAGGTAGGCTCAGGAGCTGGGAGCTAGCTACTGATTTGTGGCTGAACATATATGCCTCTTGTCGTTGGTTTACAATTGTATTCAGCTAGTTCCCAGTAGTTGCTGCACCTTCATTAAAGGATGCCAAGAGAATGAAGCAAAAATGATAATAGAAGTGAACTGGAAAGTTGTTTAAAATAACATGCTCTGTCGGAATCAGGAAAGAAACATTTTGGGTTTCATGTCCCTTTAAAAGTAGTAGCTAGTGCTATTGCTACAAGTCACCAGCAGCAGCAGTTTTTTTTAATGGGGTATACATAGGCCAAGAACACAGGAATAAATACATTGAAAAGGCCATTGTTGGATCTCTATGAAGCCTTACCCACCCGCAGAAAAGCCTTTCTCATCTTTAGAGTAATGTTTTAATCACATGAACAAATAATTTTTGTTTTGTCTAAGGCAATCATTTGTTCGTTTACTTGCTAAAGGGGCCACTCATTTGTTACATTTCTGACAAACGCAAAAAATAGCTCAAATTTGATAATTTTCGCACTTGTCTAGAAACAAAGTCTCAATGAGAATGCTCTATTCTCAATAGGACCCCAAATAAGTATTGCTAAACTATATTTAAGCAGTTTTTTAAACAATGCAATGCAAACAATATGCATACAAAATATTTTAAAAGCATTTAAAACTGTAATTTTGCAAGTTTATCTTCCATTGTTGTGGCTAATTAGGCCAGAATATAAATTAGTTCCAACACTGATCAACCAATCACTGTGTGGAATATAGCACAGTTATTGTTTTGGAAGCACTCCAGCATCTCCGAAAGCACTGGGATATCCTCATGAATTTAGAGTTCAATTACAGGAAAACTAGTAAAAGTAAATAATACAAGTGTATTGTAATCCTTTTGCTATTATTAATAAATAAATATTTTATGGGGAATACAATTCTGACTTTAATGTTCCTTTAAATAAATATAAAATAGCATAAGAATATTATAGGACCGATAACTTAGCTAAATTATTAACATGCTATTTCCCACTCTTGTGTGGAAGGCAGAGTTATTAAAGGGACATGAAACCCAACATTTCTCTTTCATGTTTCAGATAGAGAATATAATTTTAAAAAACATTCCAATTTGCTTCTATTATTTAATTTGCTTCATTCTTCAGATATCCTTGGTTGAAGAACTAGCAATGCACATGGGCGAGCCAATCACGAGAGGCATCTATGAACAGCCACCAATAAACGGCTACTGCGTCTATTTAGATATGCTTTTCAACAAAGGATATCAAGAGAGAGAAGCAAATTAGATAGAAGTAATTGGAAGATTGTTTACAATTGCATGCTCTTTCTAAATCATAAAAGAAGAAAACATTGGGTTTCGTATCCCTTTAACAAATATATTTCTACTGACTTAAAGAGACAGTAAAATCAAAATGTAACTTTAATGATTCAGATACAGCATGCGTTTAAGCAATTTTAATCAATCTTTTGGCAAAGCGTAAATCTAGGTAGGTTCATAAGACCTTTGGAGCGTGCACGTGTCTTTAGCTTTCTTTGGCAGCACTGTTTGCAACAATGTTTAAAATTGCTACAAACATTGTTGCAAACATTGCTGCCATAGCTCCTGAGCTCCTATCAGCCTAACACGAGAAAGGAGTAAATTGGAAAATTGTTTAAAATTACATGTTGTATCTGAATCATGAAAGTTATTTTTTTTTACTTTACTATCACTTTAAAGGGACACTGAACCCAAATTTTTTCTTTCGTGATTCAGATAGAGCATGCAATTTTAAGCAACTTTCTAATTTATCAAATTTTCTTCATTCTCTTGGTATCTTTATTTGAAATGCAAGAATGTAAGTTTAGATGCCTGCCCATTTTTGGTGAACAACCTGGGTTGTTCTTGCTGATTAGTGGATAAATTCATCCACCAATAAAAAAGTGCTGTCCAAAGGTCTGAACCAAAAAAAGCTTAGATGCATTCTTTTTCAAATAAAGATAGTAAGAGAACGAAGAAAAATTGATAATAGGAGTAAATTAGAAAGTTGCTTAAAACTGCATGCTCTATCTGTATCATGAAAGAAAAATCTGGGTTCAGTGTCCCTTTAACTTTTCCTTTGTCACAGACTTCTCTAATGTAATTTTTCAGGTGGATCTTTGCAATTATGTTTCCATCAATGGAGTCACAGCCCACCCCCATATTGAAAATGACGGCACTGTGTATAATATTGGAAACTGTTTTGGAAAACATTTTGCCTTCGCCTACAACATTGTAAAAATCCCTCCACTGCAGGCAGGTATGTTCTTGATAATGACGGTTCATCTACAACAGTGAGAGCCAAGTTCCTAACACATAGACGCTGCAGATCAATATGTTAGCAGACTAAAAGGGACAGTATACACCAATTTTCATATAACTGCATGTAATAGACACTACTATAAATAAGAATATGCACAGATACTGATCTAAAAATCCAGACAAAAACATTTAAAAACTTACTTAGAAGCTCACAGTTTAGCTCTGTTGAAAAGGTTAGCTGGAACACCCACCAAAAGTGGTTGTATAGCCAAAAAAAATAAATAGACTCCCCCCCCCCCTCTTCCTTCCTCTGCATATGAAAAGACCCTTTACACAAACAGGAGCAAGTTGGAGTAGGTATACATAAGTATTCTTCTAAAACTTTGGGGCTTGGTTAGGAGTCTGAAAATCAGTGCAATGTTATTTAAAAATAAGCAAAACCTGTATAGGCTATATAAATGGATCATCTACAAAACATTTCTGCAAAGAAAAATCTAGTGTATAATGTCCTTTTAAAGGGTCATAAAATTATGTTGTAACACATATAAATACACTATTGGCTGCTTATATGTAGTTATATATTAATTAAAATCACTTCCTTTTTTATAATTGATTGTAATTGAATATTACCAAAAAGTTAAAGGAATATGAACTATCACTAACTGGCCAGGACACAGGAAACAATATAGAATACCAGAGTATTAAACCTAGGGAGACCTAGGTTACAACATGGTTGGCGCCCAATTGAAAACTAAAACTTTAGACATATTTCTTCATTATTTAAACAACTAATATAAAGGTCAATCATAATTTATTGGCCTCTTTTTTTCGTGGGTTTTCGGATAGAAAAGGGCACTTTTTGTTTAAACACGATCACAATAGCGGGTTTTCAGCCATTTGTGGCCAGCTGGAAAAAGCCCTATTTTTATTATAGAGCCAACATTTTCTGGCCAGTCATAATCCTTTCTTTTTAAATACATTTCAGGACGTTTTCAAGACATTTTACACTTATCGAACACAACACTTGAAAAAGTGCCAAACTAGCCTTTTTGACATATTTACAAGTATTCCAAAAAAATTGGAATAATTCTATTAAGTTGCAGATCTGCGAACATTCTATAAAGACCACAGACCACATTTTAGAGGTGTATTTGCATATATGGCCTAGATTCATATCAGTAGGTTGAGTGCATTAAATGTGATCACTGATGTCACACAATGATGCACAAATTCATAGATGCACATTCTCATTCTTTCAGTAGCTAGGTCTTTTGCCAAACCAGTATTAAAAGGGACACTAAACCCAAATTTTCTTTAATGATTCATGTAGACAATACAATTCCAATTTACTTCTATTATCTAATTTGCTTCAGTCTTTATATATCCTTTGTGGAAAAAATATCAATATACATGGGTGAGCCAATCACATGAGGCATCTATGTGCAGCCACCAATCAGCAGGTACTGAGCCTATCTAGATATGCTTTTTTTAGCAGAGGATATCAAATTAGATAAATTAAGTAAATTAAAAAGTTGTTTAAAATTGCAAGCTCTTTCTAAATCATGAAAGAAAAAAATTGAAGTTCATGTCCCTTTAACATGAGTGATATTTAAGAATAAATGTCAGCAATACAGAAAATTAGGAACTGTTAAAGGTACAAGCTATGCATCAGAATACAAAAGGATATGATTTAAAAGCATCTAAAACTGTCATTTTGTTTACAACTTGCAAAACAGGGACATGTTCCTTTAAAAGACTTGAGTATGTTTATCTTCTCTCATTTCCTGCATCTGGAGCAGTGGAAAATAAAACAATTTTAAACAAGAAAAGTCATTAAACAAATAAATGAATTAAACAAGTAATGAGAAATTTCATTTTTAAATGTAATGTCCTTGTTAGTCTCATATTTCTGCTAACTTTAAAGGAATCAAATATTTTTTTATGTCATAGCAATTCTAGAATTATGGTGTAGTCTATTTAGATTACATAATTAATTAGAGGACTTGGGTTGATCTGGTAATTTCACACCTGTGTTACATAATACAATTTGCTATATATGCTTCTGGTTTTGTTAAATACACCTGTAGATTACAAACAAATATTTGGTACTTCCCTGCTGTCGTGTCACTCCCTCTTGCTTATACAAGGAAGTCAAAAGATGATTGGTTACCAAGTACTGTCATTTTTTCTGCAAAGTACCACCTACTATGGGTATAATTTAAAGTATACCTAAATATATTTACATCAAATTAGCAAAATAATAATAAAACATTTTTGAATTTCAGACAAAGAAGATCCCATAAACAAATCAAAAGTTGTTGTTCAGTTTCCCTGCAGTGAAAGATTTAAGCCCTCATATGTTCACAGGTAAGTGACTACTCATTCTGACATATGTATTTTTCATATGTGTCCCTTTTTAAAGCGGCAATATGGTCACCCTACATTTAATCTAATTTTTCTATGATCCTCAATTAGTAACATAAATCTATCTACAAACATGAACTTCTTTATAGTTCCTCCTCATGTGAGAGAAAAATACATACGGCCAGATTACGAGTTTTGCGTTATGAGGGGTGCGGTATTAACTTGCACGTTATTCTCAATGCTCACTTAACTACAGCGCTGGTATTACAGCTTTTTCTAAACCCGGCGTTAAAAGGCAAGAAGTGAGCGTAGAGCAAAATTGTGCTCCATACAGCACTCCAATACCAGCGCTGCTTAAGTCAGCGGTGAGTTGGTTGTATGTCGCTGCCACTATAATAAACATATTAACTCCTAATCCGCCGCCGCCAATGTCGCCGCCACTATAATAAACATATTAACCCCTAATCTGACGTCCCTAACATCGCCGCCACCTACCTACATTTATTAACCCCTAGCAGAAGTCTTCATCCAGACGGCATCTTCTATCTTCATCCTTCCGACGCAGAACGGCTCCATCTTCAAGACATCCGGTGCAGAGCATCCTCTTCTTCCGACGTCTTCTTGCTGAATGAAGGTTCCAATCAGCCAATAGAATGCAAGCTCAATCCTATTGGCTGATTGGATCAGCCAATAGGATTGAAGCTCAATCCTATTGGCTGATTGCATCAGCCAAAAGGATTTTTTCAACCTTAATTCTGAATTCTATCAGCCAATCGGAATCTAAGGGACGCCATCTTGGATGACATCATTTAAAGGAACCTTCATTCAGCAAGAAGACGTCGGAAGAAGAGGATGCTCCGCGACGGATGTCTTGAAGATGGAGTCACGCCGCGTTGGAAGGATGAAGATAGAAGATGCCGTCTGGGTGAAGACTTCTGCCCATCTGGAGGACCACTTCTGCCCGTCTGGAGGACCACTTCTGCCGGCTTTGTTGAGGACATCTTGCCGCTTGGATGAAGACTTCTCCCAGTAATTGGATCTTCGGGGGTTAGTGTTAGGATTTTTTAAGGGTGTATTGGGTGGGTTTTATTTTTAGGTTAGGGCTTTGGGCCCCAATAGAGCTAAATGCCCTTTTAAGGGCAATGCCCATCCAAATGCCCTTTTCAGGGCAATGGGGAGCTTAGGTTGTTTTTAGTTAGGGTTTTATTTGGGGGGTTGGTTGTGTGGGTGGTGGGTTTTACTGTTTGGGGGGTTGTTTGTATTTTTTTTTTACAGGTAAAAGAGCTGATTTATTTGGGGCAATGCCCCGCAAAAGGCCCTTTTAAGGGCTATTCGTAGTTTAGTTTAGCCTAGGGTTTTTTTATTTTGGGTGGGCTTTTTTTATTTTGATAGGGCTATTAGATTAGGTGTAATTAGTTTAAAGATCTTGTAATTTGTTTTTTATTTTCTGTAATTTAGTGGGGGTTTTTGTAATTTAGCTAATTGTTTTGAATTTAGTTAATTATATTTAATTTAGGGAATTTATTTAATTGTAGTGTAGTGTTAGGTGTTAGTGCAACTTAGGTTAGGTTTTATATTTTACAGGCCAATTTTTATTTATTTTAGCTAGGTAGTTATTCAATAGTTAATAACTATTTAGTAACTATTCTACCTAGTTAAAATAAATACAAACTTGCCTGTAAAATAAAAATAAACCCTAAGCTAGCTACAATGTAACTATTAGTCATGAAAAACAAAGAGAGAAGAGCGCAACCGGACTCAAGTGAAGAAGGTTTTTTTATTTTAACAAGTCAAAGCTAAAACAATAAAATGGTAGGTATTCAGCGTACCAGATTCACAAAGTTAATAGGCATGTAAGACACAATTGTCTTTGAAAGTATGGGTAAGTTACCGCTCCCCAGGACGCCTTCCAATGCAGCCGGGTAGTGTACTCAGTCCACAGCTGATCTCCCTGCAGAGTGTGTGTTTGCGGCTCGTCTGCTGTTAGTCTCTGGGATAAGCCGGTTCCGGTCTAAGCCGGAAGTCTGTGTCTTTGATTACCGATACAATGTATCACTAGTTGAAAAGTCCTCGACGGCCGTTTCGTTCCCTAACGTGGGAACTTTTTCAAGAGGTTGCTGCAGGTTACATGCAAACTCTACCTTATATAGACCTGATGTTAATCTTATTGGTTCAATCATATGTTAATTAAAAAAATTGCAAAAAGACTCACATATTAAAACAGTAGACAAAAGAACATTAATTCATCTCCATAGAAACTAAACATTATTTAATTTGCATAAAAACAAACTAATATGACAATAAAAGAAAAACACTAATAGATAACATAATTTGATTTAAAAGTGGAATATTTAATTCCTGTGGCTTTATAAAAAAAATTATAGGAAAAAATTAACCCATAAGTGTGTTGGTACAATTTGTTATGTTCATGGGGGAAATTTAAGCGAGAACACTAAACACCCTAACTAATGTGTACTATAGTATTCCACCATTAGATGGAGTTAAAATAATGTATTGTGAGGGATAATAAAACATAAATATAGTATACCCCAACAAATGTAAACTAAACTTATAATGAATAGTCTGCATAATATCTAGAATAATAAAATATATATTTATATGGTTAAGAGTTAATCAACAAATACATCATATTTAATGGTTAAAATGTTATTAGATTAATATGTAGCATATTCTAACATCAGTGTGAATTAATGTGAAGACATACAGTGGGGCAAAAAAGTATTTAGTCAGCCACCAATTGGGCAAGTTCTGCCACTTAATAAAATGAGAGAGGCCTGTAATTTTCATCATAGGTATACCTCAACTATGAGAGACAAAATGTGGAAACAAATCCAGACAATCACATTGTCTGATTTGGAAAGAATTTATTTGCAAATTATGGTGGAAAATAAGTATTTGGTCAATATCAAAAGTTCATCTCAATACTTTGTTATATATCCTTTGTTGGCAATGACAGAGGTCAAACATTTTCTGTAAGTCTTCACAAGGTTGTCACACACTGTTTCTGGTATGTTGGCCTATTCCTGCATGCAGATCTCCTCTAGAGCAGTGATGTTTTGGCGCTGTCGCTGGGCAACACAGACTTTCAACTCGCTCCAAAGGTTTTCTATGGGGTTGAGATCTGGAGACTGGCTAGGCCACTCCAGGACCATGAAATGCTTCTAATGAAGCCACTCCTTCGTTGCTCGGGCGGTGTGTTTGGGGTCATTGTCATGCTGAAAGACCCAGCCACGTTTCATCTTCAATGCCCTTGCTGATGGAAGGAGGTTTGCACTCAAAATCTCACGATACATGGCCCCATTCATTCTTTCATGTACACGGATCAGTCGTCCTGTTCCCTTTGCAGAGAAACATCCCCAAAGCATGATGTTGCCACCCCCATGCTTCACAGTAGGTATGGTGTTCTTTGGTTGCAACTCAGCATTCTCTTTCCTTCAAACACAACGAGTTGTGTTTCTACCAAACAGTTCTACTTTGGTTTCATCTGACCATATTACATTATCCCAATCTGCTTCTGGATCATTCAAATGCTCTCTAGCATACTTCAGATGGGCCGGACATGTACTGGCTTAAGTAGGGAGACACGTCTGGCACTGCAGGATCTGAGTCCTTGGCGGCATAGTGTGTTACTGATGGTAGCCTTTGTTACGTTGATCACAGCTCTCTGCAGGTCATTCACTAGGTCCCCCCATGTGGTTCTGGGATGTTTGCTCACCGTTCTTGTGATCATTTTGACCCCACGGGGTGAGATCTTGTGTGGAGCCCCAGATCGAGGGAGATTATCAGTGGTCTTGTATGTCTTCCATTTTCGAATTATTGCTCCCACAGTTGATTTCTTCACACTAAGCTGCTTGCCTATTGCAGATTCAGTCTTCTCAGCCTGGTGCAGGTCTACAATTTTGTTTCTGGTGTCCTTCGACAGCTCTTTGGTCTTCACCATAGTGGAGTTTGAAGTGTGACTGTTTGAGGTTGTGGACAGGTGTCTTTATACTGATAACAAGTTCAAACAGGTGCCATTAATACAGGTAATGAGTGGAGGACAGAGGAGCCTCTTAAAGAAGAAGATACAGGTCTGTGAGAGTCAGAAATCTTGCTTGTTTGTAGGTGACCAAATACTTATTTTTCATCATAATATGCAAGTAAATTATTTCCAAATCAGACAATGTGATTGTCTGGATTAGTTTCCACATTTTGTCTCTCATAGTTGAGGTATACCTATGATGAAAATTACAGGCCTCTCTCATCTTCTTAAGTGGGAGAACTTGCACAATTGGTGGCTGACTAAATACTTTTTTGCCCCACTGTATATAAACACTAAAAATAACATTATATCATACTACAATATTAATTTATTACTGTATCCTAATTTTTTAAATTAAAAATGCCTGGATATCAAGGTCTATATTCAGACCTTCTGGATGTAGACTTTTGAGGGTATAAATCTAGTAGGTCTCCCTTTTTCTAAGTCTCAGTAATCTATTGTGATCTAATTTATTCGGAGCTATCCATTCTAGTACTTTCACAGTAAGACCTTCAGGACTACTATTATGGGCTATTCTAAAATGTTCTAAAATACTATGGTTTTCAAAAGAGTTTTCAATGTTTCTAATATGTTCTGATATCCTATATTTTAATTTTCTTTTTGTTCTACCAATATAAATTTTTCCACATTTACATGTGATTTGGTAAACAAAATAGGTACTATCGCAAGTGCAACTATTTCTACATTTAAATGTTTTAGTTTTATTATGATTATAGAAAAAATCCTCACTGTTGACATATGGGCAGGTGCTACAATCTTTTTTTCTACACTTGATCAACCCTTTTTTTGAGGATAGCCACATATTACTACTTTTGTTTTGTGGGCGATGTTCTCTTAGTTTACTGGGGGCTAGGATATTTTTTAAATTGTTATTCCTTTTATAAACGAATTGCGGTTTTTGGCCTATATGTGTGCCTAATATGGGGTCTTTTAATAAAATGTTCCAGTGTTTATTTAATTTTTTTTGAATATCCCTATGGTTTTCATTATAAGTGGTTATAAATCTGACATTAGGTTTAATGTGTTGTTCTAGATGGATGGATGGATGTATTATCTTTCTTTTTATATTCAATAAGATCTTTTCTGTCTGTCCATCTTTAGTACTCTCTCATTTGTACTATTTACCAATTTTCTGGATAGTCTTTTTGTATAAATGTATCTGTTAAGATTATAGCTTCCTTTTTATAGTCTATTAGGTTGGAACAATTTCTCCTTAACCTCTGAAATTGTCCATAGGGTATGTTTTGTTTCCAGGTTTGTAGGTGACCACTGTCTGCCTTTAAAAAGCTATTTGTATCGGTTGGTTTTCTGTAATCGGTTACTTGTATTTTATCATTATCAGAAAAAAGAATAAGGTCTAAAAATTAAATTTGTTTTTTTGAGATCTTCCCTGTAAAAGTGAGATTCATATTATTGTTGTTCAGATGTTTAACAAAGTTTTCAGCTTCATATTGATCTCCTTCCCAAAGGACAATAATGTCATCAATGAACCTATAATACTTTACAATATTCTTTATATATGGGTTATTGTTCCATACATTACTATCTTCAAATTCTGCCATATAAATATTGGCATACGATGGGGCAAAGGTCGTCCCCATCGCTGTGCCATTTATTTGCTCATAAAATATCCCTTCAAAATAAAAATAATTATGGTTCAAGATGAATTGTATACTTTCACCAATAAATTCTATATGTTTATAAGAAAGGTCACTTTTTAGTTTGAGTTGATTAATAACTGCATCTGTACCTTTTTTGTGTGGTATATTAGTGTATAAAGCTGTGGCATCACAAGTGATCCACAGATTATTTATATCCCATTTATGATCCTCAAACTTTTTAATTACATCAGTGGTGTCTTTTAAATATGCTTTCATATTGATCACAACTGGTTGTAGGTAATGGTCAATATATTTTGATAAATTACTGCAAAGGGAACCTATACCCGAGACTATTGGTCTACCGGGTGGATTAAGTTTATCCTTGTGGACTTTTGGTAGATGGTAAAATATTGCCACCTTTGGATTTGGTATATGAATGTAATTATATTCTTCATTATTTATGATATTAGATTCCCTTGTTTTTATTAAAACTTCCACTAATTTTTTATTATATTTAACTGTAGGATCAAACGTTATTTTTTTATAAATCTTAGTATCCCCCAATAGGTTATAGGCTTCCTTTAAATAATCCTTATGATCTTGCACAACCAAGCCTCCTCCCTTGTCTGCATCCCTGAAGATTAAATTAGTGTCTTCAGTCAGTTTTTTAAGGGATGTTTTTTCCTCTATAGTTAGATTGTTTTGTTTTGGATGTATTTTTTTCCAATATTTTAGTCAAATCATCACAGACTAATTTATTGAACAAGGACACATATTCCCCTTGGTTGTATACTGGATAAAATGTAGACTGTTTTTTCAAACCACTGTGTATGATTGTATTGCTCTCCTCATGTGTGCTAAATTCTAGGATTTTTTCTATAATCATAATAAAACTAAAACATTTAAATGTAGAAATAGTTGCACTTATGATAGTACCTATATTGTTTACCAAATCACATGTAAATGTGGAAAACTTTATATTGGTAGAACAAAAAGAAAATTAAAATATAGGATATCAGAAAATATTAGAAACATTGAACACTCTTTTGAAAACCATAGTGTTTCAGAACATTTTAGAATAGCCCATAATAGCAGCCCTGAAGGTCTTACTGTGAAAGTACTAGAATGGATAGCTCCGAATAAATTAGATCACAATAGATTACTGAGACTTAGAAAAAGGGAGACCTTCTGGATTTATACCCTCAAAAGTCTACATCCAGAAGGTCTGAATATAGACCTTGATATCCAGGCATTTTTAATTTAAAAAATTAGGATACAGTAATAAATTAATATTGTAGTATGATATAATATTATTTTTAGTGTTTATATATGTCTTCACATTAATTCACACTGATATTTGAATATGCTATATATTAATCTAATAACATTTTAACCATTAAATATGATGTATTTGTTGATTAACTCTTAACCATATAAATATATATTTTATTATTCTAGATATTATGCAGACTATTCATTATAAGTTTAGTTTACATTTGTTGGGGTATACTATATTTATGTTTTATTACCCCTCACAATACATTATTTTAACTCCATCTAACGGTGGAATACTATAGTACACATTAGTTAGGGTGTTTAGTGTTCTCGCTTAAATTTCCCCCATGAACATAACAAATTGTACCAAGACACTTATGGGTTAATTTTTTCCTATAATTTTTACTTTCAAGCTTTTTTTATAAAGCCACGGGAATTAAATATTCCACTTTTAAATCAAATTATGTTATCTATTAGTGTTTTTCTTTTATTGTCATATTAGTTTGTTTTTATGCAAATGAAATAATGTTTAGTTTCTATGGAGATGAATTAATGTTCTTTTGACTACTGTTTTAATATGCGAGTCTTTTTGCAAATTTTTTAATTAACATATGATTGAACCAATAAGATTAACATCAGGTCTATATAAGGTAGAGTTTGCATGTAACCTGCAGCAACCTCTTGAAAAAGTTCCCACGTTAGGGAACGAAACGGCCGTCGAGGACTTTTCAACTAGTGATACATTGTATCGGTAATTAAAGACACAGACTTCCGTCTTAGACCGGAACCGGCTTATCCCAGAGACTAACAGCTGACGAGCCGCACACACGCTCTGCAGGGAGATCAGCTGTGGACTGAGTACACTACCCGGCTGCATTGGAAGGCGTCCTGGGGAGCGGTAACTTACCCATACTTTCAAAGACAATTGTGTCTTACATGCCTATTAACTTTGTGAATCTGGTACGCTGAATACCTACCATTTTATTGTTTTAGCTTTGACTTGTTAAAATAAAAAAACCTTCTTCACTTGAGTCCGGTTGCGCTCTTCTCTCTTTGTTTTTCATTTTTTACCTTCTCTCCAGGGATATTCAATGATACACCCTCAGAAGAGCAGCACACACCATTTGTTTGGTGAGGACTAATAACAATATTCACTATTTAATTTGGTTATTAATTTTACCTGTGGGACTCAATATATTGTGAAATTTGACTTTTCAAAGTGTGTAATATTTTATATCTTTTTAAACGTTCAATAATTTATTGTGAACTGTGCAGATAATATTTGCAGTAATTGTGTATTACATTTACTACTTAGGATTTTGCAATTTATATCAAATTTTAGATTGCTATTTATTTGGTTAATATATATATTCTTTACATTTTTACAATATACTGCCATTTAGCATTTTTTAATACCTTCTCCTTATCAGTAGCGCTGAAACTTTGTTTGTTTTATTTAACTATTAGTTATATTGTAGCTATCTTAGGGTTTATTATATAGGTAAGTATTTAGTTTTAAATAGGAATTATTTAGGTAATGATAGTAATTTTTATTTACATTTATTTGAATTATATTTACGTTAGGGGGTGTTAGGGTTAGACTTAGATTTAGAGGTTAATAAATTTAATATAGTGGCGGCGACGTTGGGGCGGCAGATTAGGGGTTAATAAATGTAGGTAGGTGGTGGCGATGTTAGGGACAGCAGATTAGGGGTTAATAATATTTAACTAATGTTTGGGAGGCGGGAGTGCGGAGGTTTAGTGGTTAATATGTTTATTATAGTGGTGGCGATGTCCGGAGCGGCAGATTAGGGGTTAATAATTTCATTTTAGTGTTTGCGATGTGGGAGGGCCTCGGTTTAGGGGTTAATAGGTAGTTTATGGGTGTTAGTGTACTTTTTAGCACTTTAGTTATGAGTTTTATGCTACAGCGTTGTAGTGTAAAACTCATAACTACTGACTTTAGAATGCGTTACGAAACTTGACAGGGTAGGCTGTACCACTCACTTTTTGGCCTCCCAGGACAAGCTCGTAATACCGGCTCTATGGAAGTCCCATAGAAAAAAGACTATACGCAATTTGCGTAAGTTAATTTGCGGTAAGGCCAAAAAAGTGTGCGGGACAGCTGTACCTACAAGACTCGTAATACCAGCGGTAGTAAAAAAGCAGCGTTATGAGGCTTAACGCTGCTTTTATACTTATAAAGCAAGACTCGTAATCTAGCCGTATGTTTTGTATTAAAGGGACAGTCTACTTGAAAATTGTTATTGTTTAAAAAGATAGATAATCCCTTTATTACCCACTAGTTGGTAAGCCTGCCCAGAGGACAGTCTATGTGTTGTTAATAAAAAAAAATTGAACTACAGAAAAAAATAAACAAATGATCAAAAATAAACAAAATTAAACCTAATCCCTATGAAAATTAAAAAGCTCCCCCCCAAAATAAAAACACCCCCTAATCTAATGCTGAACTACCAATAGCCATTAAAAGGGCTTTTTGTAGGGCATTGCCCTAAGTTAAACAGCTCTTTTGCAGTTACAAAAAATTCTAAGTTCCCCCTAACAGTAAAACCCACCATCCACCAAACCCACCAAAATACGGTAAATAAACCTAACACTAAAAAACCTAAAGTATCCATTGCCCTGAAAAGGGCATTTGTATGGGCATTGCCCTTAAAAGGGCATTCAGCTCTTTTGCTGCCCATCCCCAATCTAAAATTTTTTTTTTATATATATATTTAAAAAAACAACCTAAGTCTAACCCCCAAAAATTAAAAAAATAAACCTAAGTTTAAATGAAGCTAAAATTACGGAAAATAAAAAAATCTAATATTACAGAAAATAAAAAACCTAAATTATCACATTTTAAAAAATTATACCTAATCCCTATGAAAATAAAAAGCCCCCCTAATCTAAGAATAAACTACCAGTAGCCCTTAAAAGGGCTTTTTGCAGGGCATTGCCCCAAGATAAACATAAAATTTACATAATATTTTTTTACATAAAAAATACACAAAGTCCCCCCTAACAGCAAAACCCCCCAAAATAAAAAACCTAACACTAAAAAACCTAAACTACCCATTGCCCTGAAAAGGGCATTTGTTGGGCATTGCCCTTAAAAGGGCATTTAGCGCTTTTACAATTTGCCCACTCTTATCTAAATTTAAAAATAAAAAAAAAAGTAAAAAATCTAAGTCTAACCCCCAGGTTGGTAATCAACGTTCCTGAAGTCCGGGGGAGAAGGTCCTGTCCCATGTGGTGAAGTCTTCTTCCAAGCGGCGACCTCTTCTTTTCTTCCGGTGCAGAGCAGAGGGCGGAGCTGAAGACCGGTGACCGCTGAGTTGAAAACCGGCGACCCTGGAACTGAAGACCAGCAATCCTGGAACTGAAGACCGGCGACCCTGGAACTGAAGACAGGCGACTGCGGAGCCATGGAGCATGGAGGATCCTCTTTGTACGATCGCCACCGTACACTGGATAGTGAATTCAAGGTATGCAATTAAAAATGGCGTCCCTTGAATTCCTATTGGTTGATTTGATTCTTCAAATTCAAATCAGCCAATAGGATGAGAGCTACTGAAATTCTATTGGCTGATTTGAATAACCAATAGAATTTCAGTAGCTCTCATCCTATTGGCTGATTTGAATAGCCAATAGGATTTGAGTAGCTCTCATCCTATTGGCTGATTTGAATTTGAAGAATCAAATCAGCCAATAGGAATTCAAGGGACGCCATCCTTAATCACGTACCTTGAATTCACTATTCAGTGTACGGTGGTGATCGGAAGAAAAGGATCCTCCGCGCTCCGTGGTGGCCGGTCTTCAGTTCCAGGATCACCGGTCTTCAGTTCCAGGGTCGCCAGTCTTCAGCTCCGCCCTCCACTCCGCGCCGGTTGTTCCGGGAAGAAGAAAGAAGAGGTCACCGCTTGGAAGAAGACTTCACCGCATGGGACAGGACCTTCTCCGCCAGACTTCAGGAACGGTGAGTACCAACCTGGGGGTTAGATTTTTTTTTAAATTTAGATTAGGGTGGGCATTTTGTAAAAGACCTAAATGTCCTTTTAAGGGCAATGCCCAACAAATGCCCTTTTCAGGGCAATGGGTAGTTTAGGTTTTTTAGTGTTAGGTTTTTATTTTGGGGGGTTTGGTGGGTGGGGGTTTTTTACTGTTAGGGGGACTTTGTGTATTTTTAATGTAAAATAGCTGTTTATCTTGGGGCAATGCCCTGCAAAAAGCCCTTTTAAGGGCTAGTGGCAGTTTATTCTTAGATTAGGAGGTGTTTTTATTTGGGGGGGGGGGGCTTTTTTATTTTCATAGGGATTAGGTTTAATTTTGTAAACTTTGGTAACTTGGTTTTTTTATGTTCTGTAATGTTAGCCTTTTTTATTTTTTCTAATCTTAGCTTTTTATTTTTTGTAACTTTACGCCTAGATTTAGAGTTTGGCGTTAGCCGTCAAAAGCAGCGTTAAGGGGTCCTAACGCTGCTTTTTAACGCCCGCTGGTATTTAGAGTCAGCCAGGAAAGGGTCTACCGCTCACTTTCTTTCCACGACTCGAGGCTACCGCAGATCCCCTTACGTCAATTGAGTATCCTATCTTTTCAATGGAATTTGCCTAACACTGGTATTTCGAGTCTTGGAAGAAGTGAGCGGTAGAGCCTCTACCGACAAGACTCCTACCGCCAAAAAAAGTCAGTAGTTAAGAGATTTATGGGCTAACGCCGGAACATAAAGCTCTTAAATACTGTGCTATAAAGTACACTAACACCCATAAACTACCTATGAACCCCTAAACCGAGGCCCCCCCACATCGCCAACCCTATAATACATTTTTTTAACCCCTAATCTGCCGCTCCGGACACCGCCGCATCTGCCGCTCCGGACACCGCCGCAACTTACATTATACCTATGAACCCCTAATCTGCTGCCCCTAACATCGCCGACACCTACATTATATTTATTAACCCCTAATCTGCCCCCCCAACGTCACCGCCACCTACCTACACTTATTAACCCCTAATCTGCCGACCGGACCTCACCGCCACTATAATAAATGTATTAACCCCTAAACCGCCACACTCCCGCCTCGCAAACACTATAATAAATAGTATTAACCCCTAATCTGCCCTCCCTAATATCACCGCCACCTATAACTATTAGTTACATTGTAGCTATTTTAGGATTTATATTTATTTTACAGGCAACTTTGTATTTATTTTAACTAGGTACAATAGCTATTAAATAGTTAATAACTATTTAATAGCTACCTAGTTAAAATAATTACAAAATTACCTGTAAAATAAATCCTAACCTAAGTTACAAATACACCTAACACTACACTATCAATAAATTAATTAAATAAATTAACTACAATTAGCTAAACTGAAATACAATTAAATAAACTAATCTATAATACAAAAAACAAACAAACACTAAATTACAGAAAATAATTTTTTTTTACAAGAAGTTTAAACTAATTACACCTAATCTAAGCCCCCTAATAAAATAAAAAAGCCCCCCAAAATAATAAAATGCCCTACCCTATTCTAAATTACAAAGTAATCAGCTCTTTTACCAGCCCTTAAAAGGGCCTTTTGCGGGGCATTACCCCAAAGTAATCAGCTCTTTTACCTGTAAATAAAAATACAACCCCCCCAACATTAAAACCCAACACCCACATACCCCTACTCTAACCCACCCAAACCCCCTTAAATAAACCTAACACTAACCCCCTGAAGATCTCCCTACCTTGAGTCGTCTTCACCCAGCCGAGCCGAATTCTTCATCCAAGCAGAACAAGAAGATGTCCTCCATCCGGTAGAAGTCTTCATCCAAGCAGGGTCTTCTATCTTCATCCATCCGGAGCGGAGCCATCTTCCAGCCAGCCGACGTGGAGCCATCCTCTTCAACCGACGGACTAACGATGAATGACGGTTCCTTTAAGGGACGTCATCCAAGATGGCGTCCCTCAAATTCCAATTGCCTGATAGGATTCTATCAGCCAATCGGAATTAAGGTAAGAAAAATCTGATTGGCTGATTCAATCATCCAATCAGATTGAAGTTCAATCCGATTGGCTGATCCAATCAGCCAATCGGATTGACCTTGCATTCTATTGGCTGATCGGAACAGCCAATAGAATGCAAGGTCAATCCGATTGGCTGATTGGATCAGCCAATCGGATTGAACTTCAATCTGATTGGCTGATTGAATCAGCCAATTAGATGACATCCCTTAAAGGAACCGTCATTCGTCGTTAGTCCGTCGGTTGAAGAGGATGGCTCCGCGTTGGCTGGCTGGAAGATGGCTCCGCTCCGGATGGATGAAGATAGAAGACCCCGTTTGGATGAAGACTTCTACCGGATGGAGGACCTCTTCTTGCCCCGCTTGGATGAAGACTTCTACCGGATGGAGGACATCTTCTTTCTCTGCTTGGAGGAAGAATTCGGCTCGGCTGGGTGAAGATGACTCATGGTAGGGAGATCTTCAGGGGGTTAGTGTTAGGTTTATTTATGGGGGGTTTGGGTGGGTTAGAGTAGGAGTATGTGGGTGGTGGGTTTTAATGTTGGGGGGTTGTATTTTTTTTTACAGGCAAAAGAGCTGATTACTTTGGGGCAATGCTCTGCAAAAGGCCCTTTTAAGGGCTGGTAAAAGAGCTGATTACTTTGTAATTTAGAATAGGGTAGGGCATTTTATTATTTTGGGGGGCTTTTTTATTTTATTAGGGGGCTTAGATTAGGTGTAATTAGTTAAAACTAGTGTTTGTTTTTGTATTATAGATTAATTTATTTAATTGTATTTTAGTTTAGATAATTGTAGTTAATTTATTTAATTAATTTATTGATAGTGTAGTGTTAGTTGTATTTGAAACTTAGGTTAGGATTTATTTTACAGGTAATTTTGTAATTATTTAGCTAGGTAGCTATTAAATAGTTATTAACTATTTAATAGCTATTGTACCTAGTTAAAATAAATACAAAGTTGCCTGTAAAATAAATATAAATCCTAAAATAGCTACAATGTAACTGATAGTTATATTGTAGCTATATTAGGGTTTATTTTATAGGTAAGTATTTATTTTTAAATAGGAAAAATTGATTTAATGATAGTAAATTTATTTAGATTAATTTAAATTATATTTAACTTAGGGGGGGTGTTAGGGTTAGACTTAGGTTTAGGGGTTAATAAATTTATTATAGTAGCGGCGAAGTTGGGGGCGGCAGATTAGGGGTTAATATTTGTAGGTAGGTGGCGGCGATGTTAGGGAGGGCAGATTAGGGGTTAATACTATTTATTATAGTGGCAGCGAGGTGGGAGTGCGGCGGTTTAGGGATATTAGGGGGTAATAAATATAATATAGGTGTCGGCGATGTTAGGGGCAGTAGATTAGGGGTCCATAGGTATAATGTAGGTTGCGGCGGTGTCCAGAGCGGCAGATTAGGGGTTAATAATATAATGCAGGTGTCAGCGATAGCGGGGGCGGCAGATTAGGGGTTAATAAGTGTAAGATTAGGGGTGTTTAGACTCGGGGTTCATGTTAGGGTGTTAGGTGTAGACTTAGAGAATGTTTCCCCTTAGGAAACAATGGGGGGGTGTTTTTTTCAGCCAGCTCAGCCCCATTGTTTCCTATGGGGAAATCGTGCACGAGCATGTTTTTCCATCTTACCACTGACTTAAGCAACGCTGGTATTGAGGGTTGAAGTGGAGCTAAATTATGCTCAACGCTCCCTTTTCTGAGGCTAACGCAGCCATTCAGACAACTCTCAATACCAGCGTTGTCTTAAGGGTGCGCTGGAAAAAAAAGCAGCGTTAGCACCACGGGTCTTTACAGACAAAACTCTAAATCTAGGCCTTATTATTTTTTAGTTTAGGTAATTTGTGTTAATTTAGGGGGTGTTAGGTTAGGAGGTGTTAGGTTAGGGGGCTTAGTAATTTAATTAGTTATTTGCATTGTGGGTTTTGGCGGTTTAAGGGGTTAATAGGTTAATTATGTTTATTGCGATGTGGGGATTTTGCGGTTTAGGGTTTAATAGGGTAATTAGGTTTATTGCGATGTGTGGGTTTTGCAGTTTAGGGGTTAATAAGGTAATTAGGTTTATTGCGATGTGTGTGGTTGATGGTTAAGGGATTAAGGAGTTAATTACTTTATTATTTTGCGATGTGTGGGTTTGCCGTGTATAATACTTCGTGTGGGAGGTTCGTTTTTTTTTTTTGTTATACGTCGTGCGGGCGGTGTTTTGTTTTTTTTGTAATGCTCCGTTTGCCTTCGCTGCATCCCGGTGGATTCCGAAACAATGGCAGGGTGGCACCACACTTCCGTTTTCGGAATACACATGGATGCAGCTTCGCCGCATTCAGGTGAATTCTTTTGGCTGCGCACACAGCCAACATTCTGTTGGCTGCCTCGCGCTGCCAACATTCCATTGAGAATGCGTGCGCAACTGCCGACGGCGACGGACATTAAAAACGGAATTATAGTATAGATTCCCCAGTTTTGCATAAGCAATACTTTTATATTAATATACTTTTTGCCTTTATGGTTACCTGTATCTTAGCACCTGCAGACTGCCTCTTATCTTAGTGCTTTTTACAATCATGCTTTTTAGCCAATCAGTGGTGGTTCTTGTCTAACCATTATCATTTTCCACAGGATTGAGCACAGTATTATCTATATGGCACACATGAACTAGCTCTGTGTGGCTATTGTGCAAGATTTACAAAGCTAATAAAAAGTGCGGCCTGCGGGGACATAGAATCAGGCAAAGTTAGAGGTTATAAAGTCTATAAATATAATTGGTAATAAACGATAAAAAAAAGGAAACTGTCCCTTTAACATTATCCTCCTTAATACAGTTAAGGGCAAATGTATAATGAATAAAATAATAGAAGATTGATAGAAATTCTTAATAGAGTCTGTTATAGAATAAAATGTAATATTTGTAACTATGTCTATGATCTTAAAGCTTATTCTATAATGAGGATAAATTTTTTATTTACACTCAATGAATTGTTGGTTTCCAAACTCTCTAAAATTGTCTGAGCAAGTGACATTTTTTAAACCATGACCTGTCATGTCCTGAGAATTTCCTTTGCATGGCAATTTGAGAAGTTTAAAAAATATTTTTGATGAAAGAAAAGTAAAATAGAATATATAGAACATAGTAGATTTAGAATAAATTAAAATAATATAAAGAAAATGTGAAAAAGAGGAGACAGATAGAAAGATTGTGCTCATTCATTGGAGATTTGATGATGTATGTAACTATTATGATGAAGGTTTATGCTGGAATGGTTTCCTAGGGCCCATGGTTGAAGGTTTACACCCTGGCACTGAGATGTGTCACACCTTTATTACCTGGTATTGAATATATGTTGTCTTAGATTTTACCTTCTAACTACAATCAATGCTTCTCCATATCTGTTTTTTGAACAACTTCTCTTGTTGTGGGATTTGTTATTCTCTGACATTTACACAGCAACCTCCAGCCCTGAGCATTTTCTATACACGGGTGTTTGACTTTACATCTCCCTTCCAGTTTTGGCATGACTCCAAACTATCTCATCTTCGTAGAACAACCAGTGAAAATCAACCTGTTTAAATTCCTCTCTGCATGGAGTATTTGGGGTGCCAACTACATGGATTGCTTTGAATCACATGAAACAATGGGAGTAAGTGTTATCAACTATCATGTCAAATGTGTGTATTTGTTATATAGAATGTTGGCAGTATGGTGTCTTCTGTCTGTATAATGGAATATTCAAATTTAGTATATTGGAATTTGTTAGGATACTGTATGCTAGCTATAAAATACATTTCTAATAAGCATGGCTCTTGTGAAAGAAGGCAAATTGATTAGAATTCCAAAAAGGACGCCTTTGTCAGCCACCAACTCTTTCAAGGGGCCACTTAAGTCAAAATGAAAGTTTCATAGTTCAGATAAGGGTGCAATCTAAAGAAAACTTTCCAATATACGCTTTGTGAGGCTCCAGCTCCTACTGAGCATGTAAAAAAGTGTATAGTATATGCATTTTGTGATTGGCTGATTGCTATCACATGATACAGGGGGAGGGAATGTTGGATTAACTTTGAAATTTGCCAGAAAATATTCTACTGCTCATTTAATATTTAAAGTAAGTTCTGTTGCATTGTCTCTATACTGTGTATTTGTCAGTCATTCAATTCTGCTGTATTTAGTGGTCCTTTAAAGGGACACTGAACCCAAACCTTTTCTTGCATGGTTCAGAAACAGCATGCAATTTTAAGCAACTTTCTAATCTACTTTTATTATCATTTTTTTTTTCTCTTGGTATCTTTATTTGGAAAATCAGGAATTTAAACTTAGGAGCCGGCCCATTTTTGGCACAGAACCTGGGTAGCGCTTGCTGATTGGTGGCTACATTTACATTACAATTCCCATTTACTTTAATAGTAAATCTTGTAGAAAAGTAATCAGATTCGTAATAAAGGATTGTGATCACCTCAATTATTGCAAACACTGCAGTCATACAGTACTCAAGATACATGCAAAGGAGCTACATTTTAACAAAGGATACAAAATAAAGGAGATCAATTTGGTAATAGATGGAAATTACAATGTTTTGTAACTTGTTCGATGTACCTGCATGAACGTTTAAAGGGACATTAAAGTCAAAATTAAACTTAAAGGGACATAATACTCATATGCTAAATCACTTGAAACTGATGCAGTATAACTGTAAAAAGCTGACAGGCAAATATCACCTGAGCATCTCTATGTAAAAAAGGAAGATATTTTACCTCACAGTCTCCTTAGCTCAGCAGAGTAAGTTCTGTGTAAAAAAATATACTTCAGCTGTTACTCAGCTGCAGGTAAAAAACAAAAATGAAGAAATGAACAGCAGCCAATCAGCACCAGCAGTGCTGAGGTCATGAACTCTTTTACTGTGATCTCATGAGATTTTACTTAACTCTCATGAGATTTCATAATAAACTTCCTTAAACTGAATAGGGAAATAACATGAGAGTGCACGAAAGCTCACTCCCTTAGCTGTCCCGGGACAGACATACTGATTTGTTGCTTAGAAGTCCTCTACAATGGGATGTGGCTACTGAGGAATTTTTGAGGTAAAATATCTTTCTTTTTTACATAGAGATGTTCAGGTGATATTTTCTAGTAAGCTTTTTACAGCTATGCTGCATCACTTTCAAGTGTTTCAACATTTGGGTATCATGGCCCTTTAAATGGACTGGATAAAGCATGATATTTAAAACAACTTTCCAATTTGCTTGTTATCAAATTTGCTTTGTTTTTTTTTTATCCTTTGTTAGGAGTAAAGCTAAGTCGACTGATAGATGCCCAGGAGCATGCACATGTCTCTAGCCATCTGGCAGCAATGTTTGCAACATTGTTTATGGCAATGTTATACATAGATACAAACACTGCTGCCAACTGCTACAGACGCACTCTCCTGAGATTCTATCAGCCTAAAAGAACAAAGCAAATTTGATAATAGAAGTAAATTGGAAAACTATTCGAAATCACATGATCTATCTGAATCAAAAGATGTATTTTTTGTCCCTTTAATTTGTAAGTCCATGTCCCTTTAATAAATATGATGTAGCCTATATAGATGAATAATTACTCAATTATTTTTGAAAATGCTTGTGATACAATACAATTCTAGAAAGTGTTGTCTTACGCTCTTTCTCCTTGTGTTTTGTGTAGGTATGGATGCACGTTGCAGAAAAGCATACAGGAGAATATCTGAATATAAAATACAGGACCTCCGCATTCAATATATTTCATCACATAAATAGTTATGAAGATAATGGGTTTCTCATTTTGGACCTTTGTTGCTGGAAAGGGTAACATAGATATGATCTGCTAAATTCCATCTACAAAAGTAATTATAGATGATCTTACTAGCTCTGTAATGTATATCAGTGGTTCCCAAAGTGGGTGGTACTGCTGCCTGGGGTAGGTGGGATTACTGATAGGTATGAGAGATGGAAGGTAGTGCTGGGATTACCATAGGGGGGCTCTAGTAGGTAAAGAATGATAGAGGAGGCTAACGGGCCCCCCTCAAGCTCAATGATTATAATTAGTTGTTCTTTAGCCTCAAGCTCAGTGATCATAATTAGTTGTTCTTTAGCCTCAAGCTCAGTGATTATAATTAGTTGTTCTCCAGCCTAGATGTCTAAAGTGAAACAACTTTTTTGCTTTGTATTTGATATTTTACAGGTCACTGCTTTTAAGGCGTTTCATTTTATTATAATTTATGGTTATCCTTAACTTACACTCTTTCTGACTCTGATAGATTGCAGCCACTTGTACAGAAGGCTTGTATTCTTTGTTTTACCAGTGTTGTACATTAGCGTGTTTTATTAACATTAAAGTGATTGTCAAGTTTAGCTTACATGATTCCATATATGTAATATTATTTACTGTATAAATGTAGAGCTATCTTTCTTTTCCATAAAGCATAGTTTAAACTGTTAATTTCAGTTCCAATAATAATCCTCCGTGCATTCTGCCGGTCCACTGGAAACAACATTTTTTTTCGGCGATGTTTTCACCGATTGGCCAATCTGCTTGTATGCCATATGGATTGCCTTAATGTGAGCCATATGGCATACACACGGATTGGCTAAGGGGAGTTTCCAGTGGGCCAGTAGAGGATGGTGCACATAGGATTATTATTGGAACTGAATTTAACCATTTAAACTACTTTTAGAGGGGAAGAAAGGTAGCTCTACACTTATACAGTAACAAATATTACATATATGTAATTGTGTAAGCTAATCTTGACCATCACTTTAACTGTACAGTTTGGAATTACTGTGTAGTAGCAGGAAACAAAGCAAAATGCCTGTTGTGCCTGTCTGAGTAGTTTTACTCACAGTCATTTGATAATGGTTTTCTAGTTTTCTGTACACATGTCTGTATTAACTGTGCATTGCCATAATAGGATGTGGTGGATGCACTTTTAAACCTGCTGCACAGGTGGAGAGAATAGATGCAAGTTATAAACATATTTTATCATTTTTATTAACGTCCATGCAAACAGCTTAGCAGATTTTTCTTTTCCTCATTTGCAGTTTTGAATTTATTTATAATTATTTATACTTGGCCAATTTGAGAGAAAATTGGGAAGAAGTAAAAAAACAAGCTGAAAAAGCTCCGCAGCCGGAAGTGCGCAGATATGTTCTGCCACTGGATATCAAGAAGGTATGGCATTTATACATTAATTACACTCTTTACTTACATTTTTTGTAATGCACACTGCATGATATATATATATATATATATATATATATATACATTTATTTATATACATAAAGTCCTTAAACATTTCATGAATCTGGCATCATTTCATCAAAGAATGGATCCAAATACTGCCTCCCCTCTTAGAGTACGCTGTTTTGAGGGGGTGGGTACTTCTCCTAAAATTTTTTTTTTTTTTTATATGGATATATTGTAATTGTAGAGCAATGTAACCATAACAGTGCTATTTGGTTACATATAAAGTATTTGATTCGGGTCATTAAAGTGATGGTAAACTTTTTACGTTTTATAATGAGATCTTGAATGTTAGTAATATTTTAGATGGACTTTATTTGATCACTTCTAATGACAATGCGCTATAACTTACTTTTTAATCTAGTTGTGTCATTCTAATACCGTAGGCTTCCGCCACCCACTTCAAAAGTAATATTGTTTATGAGCTAATGGTTTGAACTATTCTCCAATCAGCACTCTAGCTACAATAAAAGTGCCATATGGGGAGAGTGCTGATTGGAGAACAGTTTAGACCATTAGCTCACAAACAATATTACTTTCGAAGTAGGTGGCAGATGAGTGCAGTATTAGAATGGCATGACTAGATTTAAAAGTAAGTTATAGCTCATCTTTATTAGAAGTAATCAATTAAAGTCCATCTAAAATATCACTTAGATTCAGGATCTGATTATAAAATGTGGAAAGTTTACCATCACTTTAATCAATTATATAATTCATAACAGAATAAAATAAATATAATATAAAATAATTAGTTGTATAAAACAGGATATATTATTTTAAATAATATGCATTATTCAAACATATTTAAAAAATATTACATTTTCTACAGACTTCTTAAAAAGAAAATAAATGATAAACAATCATAAATATACAAAGGATGAAAGGGGATTATCCTGGAATATTTTTTTCCATAAAGAAAGTAAAAGGCTTATATACACGCATACCTAAAGTCAAATGGTATTATAGTAAAAAATTATAAAAATGCAGCTAGATCTAGTCCTTTATTTAAAGGGTCAGTCTACAATAGAATTTGTATTGTTTTAAAAGATACATAATCCCTTTATTACCCATTCTCCAGTTTTGCATAACCAACACAGTTATATTAATATACTTTTTACCTCTGTGATTACATTGTATCTAAGAACCTTCTTCCAGCCCCCGATCACATGACTGTGACTATATAAAAATCTATTGAGTTGCATTTAGCTTTGTGTTGTGCTAAATCTTAAATAACTCTGGGCGTTAACACAGTGTTATCGATATGGCCCACACGTACTTTCAGTCTGTGTTTGTTAAAAGCAATTTTAAAAGCATGTGATAAGAGGCATCTCTCAAGGGCTTAGAAATTAGCATATGAGCCTGCCTAGGTGTCTCTTTTCAAAGTTCTAAGAATCTGTTGTTGTATTATTTTCTTTTATATTAGTAAAGGTTTTTCTGGTAATTCTTTTTGTAGAATATTCCAGTGATTTCTAATTATCGTTTCTATATCCTTGAAAACACCATTGAATGAAGTAATAAATCTTGGGCAATATTTTTTTATTTTCATTGGTATTGCTTTGTTTTTTAGTGACCAATAAAGCCTTATGTTCTGTTTTCTTTGCCTGTTCAACAACTTGAGTGGTATATATTTTTTCTCTCAAAATTTTTGTTTATAGGGACATTCCAGCCAAAATTGCAATCCACATGGATGCATTTCAATTTTTAATAGAAGCATTTTTGTAATATACATGTATTAGCAAAAATGCTTTTAATTAAAGCTAGAACTGTTTCAAAAGTGTATTTAAGTATGCACCGTGCACCAGCATTTTAAACACAGCACTTGCTCAGAGAGCCCAAGGTGCTTGTACCATCTGGTAATGACTCAATTTGTTAATTGCTAATATGGTACAAGCCCCACTTTCAATTTAAGTTGCAGCAATATTTAAAATGCTGGTGCACTGAGAATATCTAGCTATGCTTCACATGCACATGCAAAGAAAAATGTTAACACTAAAACAGTGATAACTCTTACTAGAATAATTTTTGCCAATACATTTATATTGCAAATATGTTTCTATTCAAAGATGTATTTCATCTATGTGCATTTACATTTTGACTGGAATGCCCCTTTAAGAATTTCTGCAGATTCTTCAAAATCAATTTCAATTTATCTCTGACATTGCCCATAGGGAATATTCTGAATCTACCTGGAGTGGCGGCTTCTAGTCCCATGTAGATAGCTATTTATATCTGTCTCTTTGAAGAACATTTTGGTATTTATTTGTTATTCTTTTTATACAAAGATAAATCCAGGAAATTGATCTCTTTTTGATTTCATTCCTTGGTAAATTTCAGATTCAGATCATTATTATTTAGATATTCCAAAGTTTTTAAATCTTTCCTCACTCTCTCATAACTTTATAACTATCACATCATCAATAAATCTTTTCACATTATTTAAAAAAAAACTGTTATGCCACAATTTTTGATTATCAGAAAATCCCATGTATAAATTCATAAAATACGGGGCAAATTTTGTTCCTAAATTTGTACCCCACTTTTAGTCACCAATAAGCAAGTGTAACCCAGTTTCTGAACCAAAAATTGTCCGGCTTCTAAGCTTTACATTCCTGCTTTTAAAAGAGAGCAAGAGAATGAAGAAAAATGTATAATAGGAATAAGTAGAAAGTTACTTAAAATTTAATGCTCTATCTGAATTATGAAAGAAAAAAATTGAGTTTAGTGTCCCTTTAATCTTTTATCCTAAACCAATCTGATATATACATCCTAGCTTATGAACTTTAACAAAGTGATCTTCTGTAAACTAAATTACATAAGTGAATTTATGAGGACGGAATATACACATATATGTACACATAAATATAGACTGTATTACGTAAATTTCTAAGAGTGTGTTAAATATTAAATACATAATACTCGAATCTGGGAAGTGCATAGAAAGTACATGGAAATTACACAGAAGACCTACTTGTTCAGTAACAATCTACGTCCAATAATTGATAAGATCATATTCTGAGTTAAGTCCCAATGGAACTCTGGTTTTTAATCTAAAAATCCAGTACATTTCTCTTTTCCCTAACAATCTATCACAGTCTCTACCTAGTGGTGGGTACGTGACCCTTTCAATTGCCTGCCATTGAAAGGTAGCATTGTTGTAGCTTTACTTTGCTAAAGTTCATAAGTTAGGATATATATATATCATGCTGGTTTAGGATAGAAGATTAAGAATTTCTGGTATATAGTTTTGAATAATAATAACACTAGTAATATCATAGATTATATTACATCTTGTTACTATTTTCCCAACTATTTCCTTATTATGACCACATTAATCACTCTTATGCAGGTTATAAAAGGGTAGTTATTACTTTAAATCTAAGAAAGTTATAGAGTCTGCAATGATTGTTTTTAGCCATATTTGTTTAAGGATCTTAAATGTGAGGGCCCAGGTGTGAAGTCCTAAGCTATGATTTCACACTGCGACTCTTTGTATGGATTTTATTACACCCCCCCCCCCCCGTGTTCATCTTTTAATATTGATTTCAATAAAGATATTTTTAAGGAACTCCACCACTGTCAATTATTTTCTTTTGCTTACTGACAAAATAGAAGATGCATTCACATAGTTAAGCAGTGGTGTGGATGGAAACAGATTACATTAAGTTCCTATAAAAGTCATGATTGAGCAATCCTCTTTTAAAACCCAATTTCTAAGATCTCAGTACTGTTATTGACAATCACAACAGTGTGAGAGGGACTTGCAAGCAAATATTATATTAAAATGAATAAAAACATGCCATTTGTAGATGTTGAGATCCTGAAGTGGCTTTTCCTGCAGGTTCCCTCAACACATATACATTTGTATATGAACCTATACATAAGTAAATATGTGTCTTGTCCACTGTATACAGCATCTTTAATAGGGTTAATTGAGCTTTAATGAAACAACACCATATATGTTAAAGGGACAGTCTAGACCAAAATGAACTTTCATGATTCAGATAGAGAATGCTATTTTAAACAATTTTCCAATTTACTTTTATCACCAATTTTGCTTTGTTCTCTTGGTATTCTTAGTTGAAAGCTAAACCTAGGAGGTTCATATGCTAATTTCTAAGCCCTTGAAGGCCGCCTCTTCTCTCAGTGGATTTTGACAGTTTTTCCCCACTAGAGGGTGTTAGTTCATGTGTGTCATATAGATAACACTGTGCTCACGCACGTGGAGTTCCAGGGAGCCAGCACTGATTGGCTAAAATGGATGTCTGTCAAAAGAACTGAAATAAGGGGGGCAGTTTGCAGAGGCTTAGATACAAGGTAATCACAGTGGTAAAAAGTGTATTTATATAACTGTGTTTGTTATGCAAAACTAGGGAATGGGTAATAAAGGGATTATCTATATTTTTAAACAATAACAATTCTGCGGTAGACTGTCCCTTTAATAAATCTCTAGCATGTCTCCTGTGGCCATTTCAGAGTGTTTTGAACATAAGCAAGATAATAGACTATTTGCAAATAAGCGTTAAAGGGACAGTAAACCTTAAAAATAATGTTATATAATTCTGCACATAGTGCAGAATTATATAACATTATTTAAGTGCTATAGTTCTAAAAGACTTTTTTACCTTTTAATATGTAAAAAATATGGCGCTTTTACAGACCCGCTCTCTGCTCTCTGCTGAGCAGGTCTGTTATATTTAGTCAGCGCATCGGGCCAGATGTATAGTCACAGCCCGGCCCGACCGCGCCAAAGCACTAAGTGCAGCTCGCTCCTGTGACAAGAGCGAGCTGCACTTAGTCTTATGGCGCGATCGGGCCGTGCTGTGACTATACAGCTGGCCCGATGCGCTGACTAAATATAACAGACCCTCTCCTCAGAGAGCAGAGAGCGGGTCAGTAAAAGCGCCATATTTTTTACATATTAAAAGGTAAAAAAGGCTTTTAGAACTATAGCACTTAAATAATGTTATATAATTCTGCACTATGTGCAGAATTATATAACATTATTTTTAAGGTTTACTGTCCCTTTAAATAGTGTTAAACATGTCCTAAATGCCCCTTTGAGGACTTATCAAGTGCCTAGAGGTGTTTCATTCAAAAAGGCAAAACTGATCTCAAAAATGTGTTAAAAGGGACTCAAAAATGGATTGTGATAGCAGAGAACTTTTTGGCCCCGTAGGAAAAATAGGGCTTCTATTGAAGATCTGAGAAACTGTTTGTGAGTGCAGGAAAAAGCCCAAAACACTCTATTGTGATTGCACTGAATCAAAAAGTTACCATTTTGTCCCAAAAAAGAGTTGAGAAAGCCATGGCCGATAGGTTATGATCAAGGCCATTGTTGGTTATTTAGGACAGGAACATGAGTTTTCTTATTTAGAAAACGGGAACATTTAAAATTTTTAGAATGCCCTTTAAGATTAAATAAAAAATAAATTTGACTGCAATTCCTCATTCAAAGGTACAGTCATGTCAAAATTAAACTTTCATGCAATTTTAAACAACTTTCCAATTTACTTTTATCATCAAATCTGCTTTGTTCTCCATATTCTTTGTCGAAAGCTAAAGCTAGGTATCAGTGCATTTTGACAGTTTTTCACAGCTAGACAGTGCTAGATCATGTGTATCATATAGATAACATTGTAACCACTCCCGTGGAGTTATTTATGAGTCAGCACTGATTGACTAAAATGCAAGTCTGTCAAAAGAACTGAGATAAGGGTGCAGTCTGCAGAGGCTTAGATACAAGGTAATCACAGAGGTAAAGAAAATATATATTAATGTAACAGTGTTTAAATCAAACTTTCCCCTCATTTACCTCTCCCTTTGTCCTGGGTTCAGCATATAAAAACGGACTGCTCTACAAACATATTAATGCTAACACCTTTGAGGATTGGGGGTACCACTGGCACAAATATTCAATTCCTGTTCCAAAATAAAAATAATGTGTTTAAACTTTTTTCTTCTGCAACAAAATATTTGAACATGTTTATATAGTGCTCTTTAATATAGAGATGGTTTGAATGAAATCTCTATTTAAGGAACAAAGTCACATTTCCTCAGAGAGATAATGAAATATTTTGTCATGCATTTAGACACCCGTCCCTTATTCAATATAATCATCTAGATGCAAACATTAGAGGTGATGCGTAAGTCAGCTGAAAAGGAAAAGATAGCTAGATAGATCGATAGATAGATTGATAGATAGATGATAGATAGATAGATAGATAGATAGATAGATAGATAGAACCAAAAACTGAAGTAAATTTTCATGAAAAACATAATGTAACAATATATATATTTTGGATTTTTTTCTCAAAACTTTATGGTTTTATATATGGGCATATATTTCCCTTTTGCTGCTCTCCAAGAGTAGAAGAGAGTATCTTAAATTAACCAGATTATCTAACACTTGTAAAAATAAAAAATAAAAAAAATAATATACTTGTAAAATCCAAATATGGAAGGAGTGTGACATATTAATAACTGATAAACACCTCATCGCAAATCTCTTATGATTACCTTTATTGTCAATACTTTCGTCATAGGTTTAACCCTGTATATGATCAAACAAATGTCCTAATGCAAAGCAGAATTAAATACATTTATAATATTTTTTAAAGGTACAGTGTACTGAAACAATTCTCTCTAATAATGTTTTCTATATGAGCCATGTTACCTGATTGAGTGAAAATTGTTTACAAATCGCTCATTTACCTTTATTTCGGTCGTTATGCCTTTTGAAACCACCACCTATATTAAAAACTGGTGTAGACTGGTAAAACTGGTAAAGGACCAGTCAACACATTAGATTTGCATAATCAACAAATGCAAGATAACAAGACAATGCAATAGCACTTAGTCTGAACTTCAAATGAGTAGTAGATTTTTTTATAACAAATTTCAAAGTTATGCATATTTCCACTCCCCTTGTACCATGTGATAGCAATCAGCCAATCACAAATGCATATACGTATAGTCTGTGAATTCTTGCACATGCTCAGTAGGATCTGGTGACTCAAAAAGTATAAATATAAAAGACTGTGCACATTTTTTTAATGGAAGTAAATTGGAAAGTTGTTTAAAATGACATGCTGTATCTGAATCATGAAAATTTAATTTAACCTGAGTGTCCCTATACAGCAGTATCTGCTATAAAAAAGAAGCTATTTAAACAAAGAGAACAGCAGAAATTAACCTCCCAGTCAGGATGGGATGAGAGAGCGCTACCTGGAGAGTGTTCCTGGAGCAGCTTTGAATACAATGACATATTGAAAGCTGCTTGCATGAGTACATTGTCCCTTTCATCTTAAAGGGACAGTATACTATAAAATTGTTTTTCCAATTACTTTTTTTTACCAGCTGCAAGGTATAAAATGTATGAGATTTGCTTTTTTAAGGCTTATTTGTGTATATGAATTAGCTGATTTTGTGTTTTGAAGCCACCACCTAATAAAATGGGTTGAGCTTGTAGGTATAATAAGATCTCATTACTTAATCACATTATGTACATATACCTGCTTCTTTATCTTATATCTGTAGGTATAATCAGATCTCATTACTGTATCACATTGTGTATATATACCTGCTTCTTTATCTTATATATGTAGGTATAATCAGATCTCATTACTGTATCACATTGTGTATATATACCTGCTTCTTTATCTTATATATGTAGGTATAATCAGATCTCATTACTGTATCACATTGTGTACATATACATGTGTCTTTATCTTATATCTGTAGGTATAATCAGATCTCATTACTGTATCACATTGTGTATATATACCTGCTTCTTTATCTTATATCTGTAGGTTTAATCAGATCTCATTACTGTATCACATTGTGTACATATATCTGCTTCTTTAACTTATATCTGTCCATAAACCAATCACCAATACTTGGAGAGAACAATGGAAAATTATCATTTTATTACCTTATCTCTTCTATAACCCACTGGGAGTGTAATTTCTTCTACTAGCTGTGTTAACAGAGCTTGGCCTTGAGGCCAAAAACTTTCAGGATGGGTGGGGATACCACAGGCTAAATAAACTAATTCAAACGCCAATATAAGGGTAATGGAAATACTTGTAAACAATTTAATACACTCCAGCAGGTAAAAGTGGCTAATTGGGAACAAATTATAGGGGAAAACATTTTTGAGTAAACTGTCCCTTTAAGTGGGTGGGTGATGATTGGTCTGAAGTGGCAAACAAATCACAGGCATAATATTATGACAAAGGGAAAAAAACTACTTTCTGCTGTTTTAAAGAAATTCCGGTAGTGACATCTTTCATGCAGTCATTAGCAGTGGTGCTGCTATAGCAAATAGTATCTTTGAGCTTCCATACAAAGTACTAATTATTACTGTTAATTGTTTTTTCAACATGTGGCTGCCGGTAGCTAAATGCCAGTCTAACTGCATGCAAGTCACAACTGCTTGTGATACAGCCTGTTGCAAATAATTAGATCAGGATTGAGATCTGTCTTACCGACCTATAGCAGTGTATGGTATTGGATCCCATTCTGAAAATATGTTACAAACTGTGTTTCTGATAAAAGAATAAATTATGAATCATTACCATAACATACATTCAACGTCTTATACTGTTTTTATTTTTATTTTTTTAACCCAGGTTGATACTGGTAAGAATCTAGTGACCCTGCCTTACACCACAGCCACAGCCACTCTGCGCAGTGATGAAACAATCTGGCTGGAACCAGAGGTTCTTTTCTCAGGACCTCGCCAAGGTCAGAGCATTTCTTATAATTGTATTAACAACACATAGAAAAACCATAATACAAGGTATCGTAACTGTTTTAGTTTTCTCTCAACAGCCTTTGAGTTTCCACAAATTAATTATACGAAATATGCTGGAAAATGCTACACATACGCATATGGGCTCGGATTAAACCATTTTGTTCCAGATAGGGTAAGATTATTGCTTGGGATAGGCAACTAACTCTCTAAGTAAAATAATGCATTTGCATAAAGGAAGATTACACATGCTCAACATATAATCTTGTTAGCGTCATATATATATATATATATATATATATATATATATATATATATACAGGTGGCCCTCGTTTTACAACGGTTCAATTTAAACCGTTTCAGAATAACAACCTTTTTTTCCAGTCATGTGACTGCTATTGAAAAGCATTAAGAAGCAGTGCATTTATTAAAATAGCCAGTAGGTGGAGCTGTCCGCTTGTGTTGCAGCAAAGCCAAGCAAGCTGAAATTAATCAGTTTAACCAGACCTGAGCTATCGAGCAGATTTCAAAGGAACAAGATCTTCCTGTCTATAAATCAGTCTAGATTGGAATGCATAGAAAGAACTGTTTACAGAAAAATGCAAGTGAAGTCTGTGTTGTGTGATTATTTTATTAGGTTTATAATGTTGTTTAGCAAATGTTTTTGTTCATTTAACTTAGTTTAATTATATATTCTGTGTTGTGTGATTATTTTATTAGGTTTATAATGCTGTTTAGCATTTAAAGTCTTCATTTCAAAGCTTTAAAAATAATGTATTAGGTGTTACTTATGACAAATTTGAGAGGGGCCTGGAACCTATATCCCTCACTTCCCATTGACTTACATTATAAACTGGGTTTCAATTTACAACAGTTTCGATTTACAACCATTCCTTCTGGAACCTAACCACCGGCGTAAACTGAGGGCTACCTGTATATATACATATATATATATATATATATATATATATATATATATATATATATATATATATTTATTTATTTATATGTATATATGTATAGTTAGTGCTCACAGGATTCACTTTAAAGGAGCACTGTATATTCCTCTTATAATGTGCTTCCAAATACTTGTTGCACCAGCTGCATATAATTAAAGGTAGAAAAAATTTGATTGCTCCTTAAAGGGATATAAAACCCAAAAATGTTCTTTCTATTATCAAATTTGTTTTGTTCTCATGATATTCTGTGTTGAAGAGATACCTAGGTAGCATCTGGAGCGCTGCATGGCAGGAAATAGTGCTCTTGCAAATGGATAACATTCTTGCAACACTGCTGCCATATAGTGCTAAAGAAATTGTCTGGCTTCTAAGCCTTTGTCCCTGCTTTTCAACAAAAGATACCAAAAGAACAAATACAAATTGATAATAAAAGTAAATTAGAAAGTTGTTTAAAATTGCATGTACCTTTGCAGTTTTGGGGTGCAAGAACAGACACCCCCAGCCACTTTTAGAATCAACACCAAAGAGAAAGGGAAGTGCTCATTAAAGGGCCATTAAACCCCAAAATTGACTTTCATGATTCAGATAGAAAATACAATTTTATACAATATTGCAATTTACTTCTATTACCTAATTTGCTGCAATCTTTAGATATCCTTTGTTAAAGAAATATCAATGCACATTGGTGAGCCAATCACATGAGGCATCTATGTGCAGCCACCTATCAGAAGCTACTGAGCCTATCTAGATATGCTTTTCAGGAAAGCATATCAAGAGAATGAAGCAAATTAGATAAGAGAAGTAAATTAGAAAGTTGTTTAAAATGGTATTCTCTATCTGAATGATAAAAGAAAAAATGTGGGTTTAATGTCCCTTTAATTTCTCTGCAGCTTTTAGCTTATTGGAATAACACAAAACATTGATAACTAATGAGTGCGTTGTCAATATTAAGAATATATAGAGATTCTTTATAATAGACATCTTTGCAAAACATAGTAACCTTGCTTTGAAGTATGACTGTCAAATTAGCTACTTGCATGATATTTATTATGGGGCAAGTTTAAGCATGTTAAGTAAATACACTTTTTTTGTGTGTTTTCTTTATAGCTTTCAAAGCTGAATGTTAAAACCAAGGAAACACAGGTGTGGCATGAACCAAACTCATATCCATCAGAGCCTATATTTGTGCCAAGCCCCGATGCCTTGGAGGAAGATGACGGTAATGATGTTTAACCCTTGACACGCTTTTAAGTAGGAATATGAAGCATGTCATAAAGTGTTGAGGCTTTTATGGCACTTTGTTAAAGTTTTATGAAAGATCAGTAATAAATGCTCTAAAGTGCTCACGCATTTTCTTATTGCCTTATTGCTTGCGCAGAACTACAGTATGTGCGAGATATGAAACCGTGCTCCTTTGGTAAAATAAATATATGTTAAATCAAAGTAAACATAAAAAGATTGTTTAAAAGGAATAACAAACAACTTACTTGGTTGGTTTTTTTGCATGATGAGCACTGAGACATTTGCAGTGTAGCGACTGCCTACAGCTAGATAAGAACGCATACATGCTGAGAACTAAAATCGCATTTTGCCTCTTCTGAGCATGGGCAAGAAACCAAGCCTATTTATATTGCTCTAGATTCTAGAGCAATATAAATAGGCTTGGTTTCTAGAGTCTAGAAGATTTATGACATCAAGCTATATGTGCCCTCCTGTACAGAGACCAGCGCCCTTGTAAGGCTGTGGCAGGAAATCTACCCCAATGTAATCTGCTAGGGAATCACCTATCCTAAGAAAGGATAGTTGTTAGTGTGCCCTTGTAGACAGGGCTGGGAATTGTAAAACATTTATATCTGTCAATTAATTGTTATGTATTAAAATTGTATTTTATTATCTAGAGATCAGTAATATAACCTTATAGGGGCAGATTTAATAAATCGCGGGTGTACATGATTCACTGTAGCGAATCATGTCCGCTCAACATCGCTAAATGCCAACAACATACACTGTCAGCATTTAACATTGCACAAGCATTTCTGGTGAAATGCTTGTGCAATGCCGCCCCCTGCACATTCACGGACAATTGCCCGCTAGCAGTGGGTGTAAGTCATCCTGATCGTATCTGATCGGGATGATTGCTGTCCGCTGCCTCAGAGGTGGAGGAGAAGTTAAGAAACAGTGGTCTTACGACCGCTGCTTCTTAACTCCTGTTTCTGGCGAGCCGGAAACTTCGGGGGTAGATTGAAGCATCGGCTGCTTAATAAATCAACCCCATATTGTTTACATACCCAGGTAGCCTTAATGTGATGGTAAAGTTGCTGTAATAACATTGCAGTCGAAAAAGGTAATAAGAAAAAATAAATTTATTAGAAATAGGAGGACTATTTTTTTAGCGTTTTTAGTAATGAGGTTGTTAAATCCAAAACTCTGTTTTAAAAACTTTAAATTTACCATCACTTTAACATTAGGCATTCTCCACTGTGTCTGGTAGTATTAATGAAGGAGAAGCAAACATTAAAGTGTCATAAAACATTTTGAGTTACGTGCATATGAAAAAAGGGTTAACTGAGATAAAACATTGTGTGAAAAAAGTGAAAAAAAAGCTTATAAGTATTTTAATAAAATTTCCAAAAATATGCAAAATTACTTAGACTTTAGTGTTGCCAAGTGTAGCCTGCTCCACCTCCCTTATCAGTGTCTTACTCCAAACCCTGAAGTATCATGTAACAAAGTGTGCATGTGAGGATAATTACTTGATGAGGGATATCAGATACTGTTATTGTTTGTTGCCAAGAGACTTGCTCGTTTCCATGGGGGTAATGTCACATGCTTTGTAAAAGCTTCAGCATTATACTGTGCACTGCTTTAGTCAGGTGTCATGGGACTCTGCCTCCTACCGTGCATGTGCACGAGTGCATTCTGCCATAGCTATGGCCTGGATAGTACCTTCCATATATGGAAATGCCCAGGGGGAGCTCGCTGCATGCAAAACTATGCCTGAATTAAAGGGGATAGAGGGTTAAAAAAGAAACCGTTTTGCATGTAAGCTTTGGCTGCATTATATATTTAGAAACGTATGTTAGTTCATACTGATTTATGTCCCTTTTAGCCAGGCAGTGATACCATACCCAGCTTAGTCTCCAAAAGGGTTTAGTATGGAGATTTAGGACAAGCCTTTAAACTGCTTCTCTTCTGCTCCATCAGCCAAGCATCCCATAGCTATTCATTTATTTAAAAAAATAAAAAAGATAATGTACAATTATTTACAATATATCATGTTTTAAACATAGCGTTTACCAAGTAATAACAACGTACTCTAATGCAGGGGTCAGCAATCTTAGCACCCCAAATGTTTTGGAACTTGATTTCCCATGATGCTCAGACACACTTTAGGCTGGCTGAGTATTATGGGAAATGTAGTTCTGAAACATCTGGGGTGCCAAGGTTGCTGAAACCTGCTTTAATGTGTTGGAGCATTTTCCTTTCTTGTAGAAAACTATCGGCTAGATTACGAGTTTTTCGTTTTGAGTTGTGCGGTGCTAACGAGCAGTTTTGTCTCACCGCTCACTTACCTACAGCGCTGGTATTACAGGTTTTTACAAACCCGGCGTTAAAAGACAAGAAGTGAGCGCAGAGCAAAATTGTGCTCCTTACCGCACTTCAATACCAGCGCTGCCTAAGTCAGCGGTGAGCTGGTCGTACGTGCTCGTGCACGATTTCCCCATAGGAATCAACAGGGAGATCCGGCTGAGAAAAAGCCTAACACCTGCAAAAAAGCAGCGTAAAACTCCATAACGCAGCCCCATTGATTCCTATGGGGAAATACATTTTATGTCTACACCTAACACCCTAACATGAACCCCGAGTCTAAACACCCCTAATCTTATACTTAACCCTTAATCTGCCGCCCCCGACATTGCCGACACCTGCATTATATTTATTAACCCCTAATCTGCCGCTCCGGACACCACCGCCACCTATATTATACTTATGAACCCCTAATCTGCTGCTCCCAACATCGCTGACACCTACATTATATTTATTAACCCCTAATCTCCCTCCCCCAAAGTCGCTGCAACCTAACTACACTTATTAACCCCCAATCTGCCGCCCCCAACGTCGCCCCCACTATAATAAACATATTAACCCGTAAACAGCCGCAGTCCCGCCTCGCAAACATTAGTTAAATATTATTAACCCCTAAGCTGCCGCTCCCAACGTCGCCGCCACTATACTAAATGTATTAACCCCTAAACCTAAGTCTAACCCTAACACCCCCTAACTTAAATATAATTTAAATAAATCTAAATAAAAATTTATATTATTACCTAAATAATTCCTATTTAAAACTAAATACTTACCTGTAAAATAAACCCTAAGCTAGCTACAATATAACTAATAGTTACATTGTATCTAGCTTAGGGTTTATTTTTATTTTACAGGCAAGTTTGTATTTATTTTAACTAGGTACAATAGTTATTAAATAGTTATTAACTATTTAATAGCTACCTAGCTAAAATAAATACAAAAGTACCTGTAAAATAAAACCTAACCTAAGTTACAATAACACCTAACCTAACTCTACAATTAAATAAATTAACTAAATTAAAAACAATTAAATAAATTAAATTAGTTAAAGTACAAAACCACCCCCACTAAATTACAGAAAATAATAAACAAATTACAAGATATTTAAACTAATTACACCTAATCTAATAGCCCTATCAAAATAAAAAAGCCCCCCCCCCCCAAAATAAAAAAAAACCTAGCCTAAACTAAACTATCAATACCCCTTAAAAGGGCCTTTTGCTGGGGGATTGCCCCAAAGAAATCAGCTCTTTTACCTTTAAAAAAAAATACAAACAACCCCCCAACAGTAAAACCCACCACCCACACAACCAACCCCCCAAATAAAATACTATCTAAAAAAAACTAAGCTCCCCATTGCCCTGAAAAGGGCATTTGGATGGGCATTGCTCTTAAAAGGGCAGTTAGCTCTATTGCAGGCCCAAACCCTAACCTAAAAGTAAAACCCACCCAATACACCCTTAAAAATACCTAACACTAACCCCCTGAAGATCGACTAACAGTTCTGAAGACCGAACATCCATCCTCAAGGAAGCGGCAGAAGTCTTCATCCAAGCCAGGCCGAAGTCCTCAACGAAGCCGGAAGAAGTCTTCATCCAAGCCGATCGAAGTGGTCCTCCAGATGGGCAGAAGTCTTCATCCAGACTGCATCTTCTATCTTCATCCATCCGACATGGAGCAGCTCCATTTTCACGTCATCCGACGTGGAGCATCCTCTTCTGCCGGCGACTAACGACAAATGAAGGTTCCTTTAAGTGACATCATCCAGGATGGCGTCCCTTATATTCCGATTGGCTGATAGAATTCTATCAGCCAATCGGAATTAAGGTAGAAAAAATCCTATTGGCTGATGCACTCAGCCAATAGGATTGAAGTTCAATCCTATTGGCTGATCCAATCAGCCAATAGGATTGAGCTCGCATTCTATTGGCTGTTCCAATCAGGGTAGGGTGTACCACTCACTTTTTGGCCTCCCAGGACAGACTCGTAATACCGGCGCTATGGAAGTCCCATAGAAAAAAGACTTTTTTTTACCGTTTTACGGTAAGGCCAAAAAAGTGTGCGGTGACCCTAAACCATACCAGCGGGCGTAAAAAAGCAGCGTTAGGACCTCTTAACGCTGCTTTTTTACCCTAACGCACAACTCGTAATCTAGCCGTATGTGTTTAAAGGGACGTGAAACTCAAAATGTTTCTTTTATGAGTCAGATAGAGCATACATTTTGAAACAACTATATCTATTATGAAATTTGCTTAATTCTCTTGGTATTCTTTTTTGAAGAGCAAAAATGTACTACTGGGAGCTAGCTGAATACATCAGATGAGCCAACGACAAGAGACATTTTTGTGCAGCCACCATTTACAGACTAACTCCCAGTAGTGCATTGCTGTTCCTGAACCTACGTTAAGTATGCTTTCAACAAAGGATACCAATAGAACAAAGCAAATTAGTTAACAAAAGTAAATTAGAAAGTTGTTTAAAATGTCATGCTCTATCGGAATAATTAAAGTTTAATTTTGTTTTTACTGTCCCTTTAAGCATTGCAAAATGATTAAACACACTAATGCACTGTCAGTTTTAAGCTTAAAGGGACATTAAACATTGTTTAATTACATGTATATTTACTTTGTTCTCCTTTTCTGTCATTGAAATCTGAATATTGTGGGCTTTACAATTCATGTTAAACATGGGAGTGCAGACACCGCTATATCCCACACAGTCAGTGGTTACACACTCTAGTAAGCCATTTATAAACATTAGAGCAGAAAAGGTAGCCTAAGTTACAGTATGGCGGCGCTCACTGCTTTATAGACATTAACTTTACCCTTATTTTTTAAATATTTAAACAACTAATATAATTTTGCAAATGCACGTACAAATTATTCTCCAGCTAATCTTTATGCTGAATATATCCTTCAAGCAATTATTTATTTTGTGTTTAATGTCCCTTTAACATGGCAAGCAAGCCAATCAGAGGTGGAATATTTACAAAGCCACCAATCAGTTGAATCCTGCAGAAATATTCTTCTTTTTAGCATTATATTGTAATTATGTGTCTTTCCTTCACAAATAATACCCCCTTTAAGTGAGATAAACAGCTCTCAAGGTAAAATTTGCCTTTATAAAATTCCTCGCATTACGGACAAGTGTCTCACCAGATCAGAAAGCTTTACAGTATCGGGTCCATAGAGATGTAGAAGCAGTAGTGCAATAGGAAAATGATATTGCGCATTTGAGCATTTTAATATTTCCCTTTTAGGTTTCTTTAAACACAGATGATTTCATTCCATTCTATGCTTATGATTTCAGGTGTGGTGCTGACAGTGGTTGTTAGACCAGCAGTAGGACACAAGCCAGCCTTCCTTCTCATATTGGATGCCAAGGACATGAGCGAGATCGCTAGAGCTGAAGTAGACATCAACATACCAGTCACATTCCATGGAATGTTCAAAAAAGCCTGAAACCAGATAGAATGACAAGTTGTGTTTGGAAACACTTAACTTTATATATATTACAATTGCAATGTTTACAAACATATAGAACATAAAAAA
>NC_069508.1:148089722-148187222 GCF_027579735.1 Bombina bombina
TTTGTCAGGAGATGGATTCCATTTTTATTTGAAGAAAAACGGCGGAAAGTCTAGTATATGTTTCTTCTACATACATAGCACTGTAGCAGTAGAAAACAACTTCATTTGTTGAACGTGTAGATGCTGTTTTCAATACAAGATTGAAATACCTTTTGTATTAATTGTTTAATTATCATATTGTAATAACTTTTTTTTTCTCTTTTTTTTTTATTGAATTTCGAAAGTCTGGTGTTTTGGAAGATGTGCTAATCTTATGTTTCAAATCTGAATTTAGAATATCTGAGATATATAATTTTGGGTACTGGTTTGGAATGCTACACCCCGCACCTTTAAATAAAGCCCTGCCCCTCAGATGGTACTTCAATGTCCCTTTTACCTATGTATTTAACCTTTTGTGTAGGGTTTAAATGTATAGATCATTTTATTATTGCTCTATTTGATGGCATATAACACTGAGGTTTAGACATAGTTATATGCAAGCAATAGGGCAAAAATAAAATGCATAATAACAATTCACCTATTCACAAATTGTCTCAGTCAGCATTTCCCTACGCGTGGACTTTGATTAGGAAAAAAATAATAACAAAGTGTAGTTTTAATGCGTTTATGTGACTCTATATAGAAGGTTTATTTCTGGTTTCATTGACTTTTGATTTCTACATCACTATATACTTCATAGATCAAACAGACTGCTTACATGCTTATTAATTTTATTTCCTTTATGTTTCTGAAATAAAGGTGTCTTTAAAAAAAAAAAAAATAATAATAATTGAGAAACCAAAACTGTGCAGATATGTTTTGTATGTTGCCATGGCAACCCTTTCTTTCATGTAATTAGCAAGAGTCCATGAGCTAGTGACGTATGGGATATACATTCCTACCAGGAGGGGCAAAGTTTCCCAAACCTCAAAATGCCTATAAATACACCCCTCACCACACCCACAATTCAGTTTTTACAAACTTTGCCTCCTATGGAGGTGGTGAAGTAAGTTTGTGCTAGATTCTACGTTGATATGCGCTCCGCAGCAAGTTGGAGCCCGGTTTTCCTCTCAGCGTGCAGTGAATGTCAGAGGGATGTGAGGAGAGTATTGCCTATTTGAATGCAGTGATCTCCTTCTACGGGGTCTATTTCATAGGTTCTCTGTTATCGGTCGTAGAGATTCATCTCTTACCTCCCTTTTCAGATCGACGATATACTCTTATTTATATACCATTACCTCTGCTGATTTTCGTTTCAGTACTGGTTTGGCTTTCTACAAACATGTAGATGAGTGTCCTGGGGTAAGTAAATCTTATTTTCTGTGACACTCTAAGCTATGGTTGGGCACTTTATTTATAAAGTTCTAAATATATGTATTCAAACATTTATTTGCCTTGACTCAGGATGTTCAACATTCCTTATTTTCAGACAGTCAGTTTCATATTTGGGATAATGCATTTGAATCAATCTTTTTTTCTTACCTAAAAAATTTGACTCTTTTTTTCCCTGTGGGCTGTTAGGCTCGCGGGGGCTGAAAATGCTTCATTTTATTGCGTCATTCTTGGCGCAGACTTTTTTGGCTCAAAAAATCTTTTCTGTTTCCAGCGTCATACGTGTCGCCGGAAGTTGCGTCATTTTTTACGTCCTTTTGCGCCAAAAATGTTGGCGTTCCGGATGTGGCGTCATTTTTGGCGCCAAAAAGCATTTAGGCGCCAAATAATGTGGGCGTCTTATTTGGCGCTAAAAAATATGGGCGTCGCTTTTGTCTCCACATTATTTCAGTCTCATTTTTTCTTTGCTTCGGGTTACTAGAAGCTTGTTTATTGGCATTTTTTCCCATTCCTGAAACTGTCATTTAAGGAATTTGATCAATTTTGCTTTATATGTTGTTTTTTCTCTTACATATTGCAAGATGTCTCACGTTGCATCTGAGTCAGAAGATACTTCAGGAAAATCGCTGTCTAGTGCTGGAACTACCAAAGCTAAGTGTATCTGCTGTAAACTTTTGGTAGCTATTCCTCCGGCTGTTGTTTGTATTAATTGTCATGACAAACTTGTTAATGCAGATAATATTTCCTTTAGTAATGTACCATTGCCTGTTGCAGTTCCTTCAACATCTAAGGTGCAGAATGTTCCTGATAACATAAGAGATTTTGTTTCTGAATCCATCAAGAAGGCTATGTCTGTTATTTCTCCTTCTAGTAAACATAAAAAATCTTTTAAAACTTCTCTCTCTACAGATGAATTTTTAAATGAACATCATCATTCTGATTCTGATGACTCTTCTGGTTCAGAGGATTCTGTCTCAGAGATTGATGCTGATAAATCTTCATATTTATTTAAAATGGAATTTATTCGTTCTTTACTTAAAGAAGTACTAATTGCTTTAGAAATAGAGGATTCTGGTCCTCTTGATACTAATTCTAAACGTTTAGATAAGGTATTTAAATCTCCTGTGGTTATTCCAGAAGTTTTTCCTGTTCCTAATGCTATTTCTGAAGTAATTTCCAGAGAATGGGATAAATTGGGTAATTCATTTACTCCTTCTAAACGTTTTAAGCAATTATATCCTGTGCCTTCTGACAGATTAGAATTTTGGGACAAAATCCCTAAAGTTGATGGGGCTATTTCTACCCTTGCTAAACGTACTACTATTCCTACGTCAGATGGTACTTCGTTTAAGGATCCTTTAGATAGGAAAATTGAATCCTTTCTAAGAAAAGCTTATCTGTGTTCAGGTAATCTTCTTAGACCTGCTATATCATTGGCTGATGTTGCTGCAGCTTCAACTTTTTGGTTGGAGACTTTAGCGCAACAAGTAACAGATCATGATTCTCATAATATTATTATTCTTCTTCAGCATGCTAATAATTTTATCTGTGATGCCATTTTTGATATTATCAGAGTTGATGTCAGGTTTATGTCTCTAGCTATTTTAGCTAGAAGAGCTTTATGGCTTAAAACTTGGAATGCTGATATGGCTTCTAAATCAACTCTACTTTCCATTTCTTTCCAGGGTAACAAATTATTTGGTTCTCAGTTGGATTCTATTATCTCAACTGTTACTGGTGGGAAAGGAACTTTTTTACCACAGGATAAAAAATCTAAGGGTAAAAACAGGGCTAATAATCGTTTTCGTTCCTTTCGTTTCAACAAAGAACAAAAGCCTGATCCTTCATCCTCAGGAGCAGTTTCAGTTTGGAAACCATCTCCAGTCTGGAATAAATCCAAGCCTTCTAGAAAGGCAAAGCCTGCTTCTAAGTCCACATGAAGGTGCGGCCCTCATTCCAGCTCAGCTGGTAGGGGGCAGGTTACGTTTTTTCAAAGAAATTTGGATCAATTCTGTTCACAATCTTTGGATTCAGAACATTGTTTCAGAAGGGTACAGAATTGGTTTCAAGATGAGACCTCCTGCAAAGAGATTTTTTCTTTCCCGTGTCCCAGTAAATCCAGTGAAAGCTCAAGCATTTCTGAATTGTGTTTCAGAGCTAGAGTTGGCTGGAGTAATTATGCCAGTTCCAGTTCTGGAACAGGGGATGGGGTTTTATTCAAATCTCTTCATTGTACCAAAGAAGGAGAATTCCTTCAGACCAGTTCTGGATCTAAAAATATTGAATCGTTATGTAAGGATACCAACGTTCAAAATGGTAACTGTAAGGACTATCTTGCCTTTTGTTCAGCAAGGGCATTATATGTCCACAATAGATTTACAGGATGCATATCTGCATATTCCGATTCATCCAGATCATTATCAGTTCCTGAGATTCTCTTTTCTGGACAAGCATTACCAGTTTGTGGCTCTGCCGTTTGGCCTAGCTACAGCTCCAAGAATTTTTACAAAGGTTCTCGGTGCCCTTCTGTCTGTAATCAGAGAACAGGGTATTGTGGTATTTCCTTATTTGGACGATATCTTGGTACTTGCTCAGTCTTTACATTTAGCAGAATCTTATACGAATCGACTTGTGTTGTTTCTTCAAGATCATGGTTGGAGGATCAATTCACCAAAAAGTTCATTGATTCCTCAGACAAGGGTAACCTTTCTGGGTTTCCAGATAGATTCAGTGTCCATGACTCTGTCTTTAACAGACAAGAGACGTCTAAAATTGATTTCAGCTTGTCGAAACCTTCAGTCACAATCATTTCCTTCGGTAGCCTTATGCATGGAAATTCTAGGTCTTATGACTGCTGCATCGGACGCGATCCCCTTTGCTCGTTTTCACATGCGACCTCTTCAGCTCTGTATGCTGAATCAATGGTGCAAGGATTACACAAAGATATCTCAATTAATATCTTTAAAACCGATTGTACGACACTCTCTAACGTGGTGGACAGATCACCATCGTTTAATTCAGGGGGCTTCTTTTGTGCTTCCGACCTGGACTGTAATTTCAACAGATGCAAGTCTCACAGGTTGGGGAGCTGTGTGGGGATCTCTGACGGCACAAGGAGTTTGGGAATCTCAGGAGGTGAGATTACCGATCAATATTTTGGAACTCCGTTCAATTTTCAGAGCTCTTCAGTCTTGGCCTCTTCTGAAGAGAGAATCGTTCATTTGTTTTCAGACAGACAATGTCACAACTGTGGCATACATCAATCATCAAGGAGGGACTCACAGTCCTCTGGCTATGAAAGAAGTATCTCGAATTCTGGTTTGGGCAGAATCCAGCTCCTGTCTAATCTCTGCGGTTCATATCCCAGGTATAGACAATTGGGAAGCGGATTATCTCAGTCGCCAAACGTTGCATCCGGGCGAATGGTCTCTTCACCCAGAGGTATTTCTTCAGATTGTTCAAATGTGGGAGCTTCCAGAAATAGATCTGATGGCGTCTCATCTAAACAAGAAACTTCCCAGGTATCTGTCCAGATCCCGGGATCCTCAGGCGGAAGCAGTGGATGCATTATCACTTCCTTGGAAGTATCATCCTGCTTATATCTTTCCGCCTCTAGTTCTTCTTCCAAGAGTAATCTCCAAGATTCTGAAGGAATGCTCGTTTGTTCTGCTGGTAGCTCCGGCATGGCCTCACAGGTTTTGGTATGCGGATCTTGTCCGGATGGCCTCTTGCCATCCGTGGACTCTTCCGCTACAACCAGACCTTCTGTCGCAAGGTCCTTTTTTCCATCAGGATCTCAAATCCTTAAATTTAAAGGTATGGAGATTGAACGCTTGATTCTTGGTCAAAGAGGTTTCTCTGACTCTGTGATTAATACTATGTTACAGGCTCGTAAATCTGTATCCAGAGAGATATATTATAGAGTCTGGAAGACTTATATTTCTTAGTGTCTTTCTCATCATTTTTCTTGGCATTCTTTTAGAATTCCGAGAATTTTAGAGTTTCTTCAGGATGGTTTAGATAAAGATTGCTATTCTTCCTGATATTCATTGTTTTGTACAAGCTTTGGTTCGTATAAAACCTGTCATTAAGTCAATTTCTCCTCCTTGGAGTTTGAATTTGGTTCTGGGGGCTCTTCAAGCTCCTCCGTTTGAACCTATGCATTCATTGGACATTAAATTACATTCTTGGAAAGTTTTGTTCCTTTTGGCAATCTCTTCTGCCAGAAGAGTTTCTGAATTATCTTCTCTTTCTTGTGAGTCTCCTTTTCTGATTTTTCATCAGGATAAGGCAGTGTTGCGAACTTCTTTTGAATTTTTACCTAAAGTTGTGAATTCCAACAACATTAGTAGAGAAATTGTGGTTCCTTCATTATGTCCTAATCCTAAGAATTCTAAGGAGAAATCGTTGCATTCTTTGGATGTTGTTAGAGCTTTGAAATATTATGTTGAAGCTACTAAGTCTTTCCGAAAGACTTCTAGTTTATTTGTTATCTTTTCCGGTTCTAGAAAAGGCCAGAAAGCTTCTGCCATTTCTTTGGCATCTTGGTTGAAATCTTTAATTCATCTTGCCTATGTTGAGTCGGGTAAAACTCCGCCTCAAAGGATTACAGCTCATTCTACTAGGTCAGTTTCTACTTCCTGGGCGTTTAGGAATGAAGCTTCGATTGATCAGATTTGCAAAGCAGCAACTTGGTCCTCTTTGCATACTTTTACTAAATTCTACCATTTTGATGTATTTTCTTCTTCTGAAGCAGTTTTTGGTAGAAAAGTACTTCAGGCAGCGGTTTCAGTTTGAATCTTCTGCTTATGTTTTTCATTAAACTTTATTTTGGGTGTGGATTATTTTCAGCAGGAATTGGCTGTCTTTATTTTATCCCTCCCTCTCTAGTGACTCTTGCGTGGAAAGATCCACATCTTGGGTAATCATTATCCCATACGTCACTAGCTCATGGACTCTTGCTAATTACATGAAAGAAAACATAATTTATGTAAGAACTTACCTGATAAATTCATTTCTTTCATATTAGCAAGAGTCCATGAGGCCCGCCCTTTTTTTGTGGTGGTTATGATTTTTGTATAAAGCACAATTATTCCAATTCCTTATTTTATATGCTTTCGCACTTTTTTATCACCCCACTTCTTGGCTATTCGTTAAACTGAATTGTGGGTGTGGTGAGGGGTGTATTTATAGGCATTTTGAGGTTTGGGAAACTTTGCCCCTCCTGGTAGGAATGTATATCCCATACGTCACTAGCTCATGGACTCTTGCTAATATGAAAGAAATGAATTTATCAGGTAAGTTCTTACATAAATTATGTTTTTGCGCACCAGGGAAACTTTTGTTACAACGTTACAACATAACTGCAGATTCAGGCTTGAGTAAGTCTGTTTTCATGACTTAAAAATAAATAATAAAGTATATAGCAACCTGCTAACAAAAGAGAGAAAATTAACAGACTAGCCTATCATGACGCAACCTTTGAACATGCATGCATGTAATCTGCACTGCAAACAGCATCAAAAACTGCCAGGGGGAGCCAATAGCAATATATTCTAAAGAGGGGGTGAAGCATATGAATAAAAGCAATGAGTTTATAGCTATGATTCAAATAAATAGTGCTTGCAATGTGTGAAACTTCATAAAAACAGTGGCAGTGAGTTTATAGCTATGATTCAAATAATGTTTGTAATGTGTGGAACTTTATAAAAACAGAAAAACAGTGGCATTGAGTTTAAAGCTATGAATCAAATAAATAGTACTTGCAATGTGTGAAACTTTATAAAAACAGTGTCATTGAATTTAAAGCTATGAATCAAATAGTGCTTGCAATGTGTGAAACTTTATAAAAACAGTGTCATTGAATTTAAAGCTATGAATCAAATAAATAGTGCTTGCAATGTGTGAAACTGTATATAAAAAAGGGGCTGTGAGTTTAAAGCTTTGAATCAAATGGTTCTAGCAATGTGTGAAATTTTATAAAAACAGTGAAAGTGAGTTTATTGCTATGAATCAGATAAATAATCTTTGCAAGGTGTTAAACTTTATAAAAAAAGTGGCAGAGTTTATTGCTATGAATCAAATAAATAGTGCATGTGAAACTTTATAAAAAAAAAAACAGTGGCAGTGAGTTTATTGCTATGAATCAAATAAATAGTGCTTGTAATGTGTGAAACTTTATAAAAACAGTGGCCAGGACCGGATTTATAATCAGGGTTATGTCCAGTAATTCTACATACAAAAAGCAAATAATTATCCAGTAATAGAACATAGAGAAGGCATTTCTCGGTAAAAAAAATAAATATCCCACTCGCACACATTCTGTCTCACGCTCTCACATTTTCACACGCTCTCTTACACACACTTACACTCACAACCTCTCCTTTACACTCACTTTTTTTAATTTTATTTAAGAAAGGCTTGTATTACCATAACAAAGATATGATCAATCAGCTTGATAATGAGGTTTTAATTCCTACTTCATATTTTTCTATGATTGCTGTATTGATGACTGCATGTCACACTTGCAAATTTATACTATATGTCATAACAACTGCATCATAATGTTATTTTTTGTTTTCAGGTGGAACTGGAGCTAGCAGTACAGAGGAACTTCAGCTCACAACTACAATTACTCACGCGGACGGACCAACGGAAGTTTACCGGCTCGCTGGAAAGGAAGCTCAAGAGTAGCGCAGACTTTTATTGTGGGACAAAATTTAGACATTCTAGTTTATATATCCCACTATGTTACAAATAGCCTTCATTAAAATATGGTATTTATAGCTCTATTTCTCTTTGTTAGAGGAGTGGCATGGCAATTATTTGTATTGTAACTATACATATATATAGTTTGTGGAAGAGTTGTTTTTCACACCAATGGAAAAAATACAATTATTTTCACAGCTGCTCAATGAAAATAAACATTAGTATGTACAGTAGAACCAATTTTATTGGAATATATTAGACACTGACACACAAACTGCCTTTTTGTTAAAAGCAATATTCAATTAGCAATAAACATTTTTTTGTATTTAGTTTTTTTTCCTGGTGTTTGGCTTATACTCTGTTTTTGTGATATAAAGTTGTTAAAGGGACAGTCTACTCCAGAATTTTTATTGTTTAAAAAGAAGCACTCAGTATAGAATTTCAGGGCCCTAATACTGTTACACGTACAGCAAGCTGTCGAATGGCTCCCAGATCTGTATTGTAGTGTGCCACATAGCTGTCCTAAAGAGTATAAGCTAGATCGCAGTCAAAACATCCGCATTTCTAAAGCTAAATAATTGAAGGTGCTCTCTGAAGTATAAAGTATGGAAAGCTAGTTAAGTTTTCTTCAATAAATAGTTGATGAAGCTCCTGGATTTATATAGGTTATGTTTTATCAAGACGTGTCTTGCCGCTTTGGAAGCAAGCTCCGCCCCTTATCTAAACTTGTTTCACAAATGTTTACAATCTTGACTAGATGCTGTAGCATAAACCTTGGCCTTCAGTACCTTGTGTTGTAACCCAGACCACATAAATGCCTTTTGCAGTCCCTTTATACCAGTTGCATGTTCTCATGAGGCTCCAGATGGTGCAGTCTGTTAATGGTGACGTCCCAGTTCAGGCCCATACCTTTTCAGCTATATTCTCACATAAGATCGTAGTTAAAAGGACAGTGCACTGTAAACTTGTTTCTTTCATGTAATTGGCAAGAGTCCATGAGCTAGTGACGTATGGGATATACATTCCTACCAGGAGGGGCAAAGTTTCCCAAACCTCAAAATGCCTATAAATACACCCCCACCACACCCACAATTCAGTTTTACAAACTTTGCCTCCTATGGAGGTGGTGAAGTAAGTTTGTGCTAGATTTCTACGTTGATATGCGCTTCTCAGCATGCTGAAGCCCGGTTCCTCTCAGAGTGCAGTGAATGACAGAGGGATGTGAAGGGAGTATCACCTATTGAATACAATGGTCATCCTAACAGGAATCTATTTCATAGGTTCTCTGTTATCGGTCGTAGAAATTCATCTCCTACCTCCCTTTTCAGATCAACGATATACTCTTATATACCATTACCTCTACTAATTCTCGTTTCAGTACTGGTTTGGCTATCTACTTTATGTAGATGAGTGTCTTTTGGTAAGTATGTTTTCTTTTATTTAAGACACTCTCAGCTATGGTTTGGCACTTTATATGTAAAGTTCTAAATATATGTTTTGTAATTATATTTGCCATGATTCAGGTTAATCAGTATATTTCCTTCTTACAGACTGTCAGTTTCATTTTGGGAAATGCATATAAAAAAATAAAAATTTTCTTACCTGAAATTTTTCAAATTGACTCTCTTTTCTAAATTGCGGGCTGTTAGACTCGCGGGAGCGCAAAATGCTATAATTTATTGCCTCATTCTTGGCACAAGACTTTTTTGGCGCGAGAATTACGTTTGTTGACATAATTTCGTCATTTCCGGCGTCTTAGTTGGTGCCGAGAGTTTTCACGTAGTTGCGTCATCTATGACACTCGTGTTTGTTGCAGACGTTCTTGGCGGCAAAAAATATTTTTTCAGTTGTGAGCGTCATACTTGGCGCCAGATTTTTTACATTATTTAAGTCCTTATTTCATTTTGCTTCTGGTTTCCAGAGGCTTATTTTGTTTGCATTTTTTCCCATTCCTGAAACTGTCATATAAGGAAATTGATAATTTTGCTTTATATGTTATTTTTTATATTACATATTTCAAGATGTCTCAATCTGACCCTGTCTCAGAATTTACTACTGGAATCCTGATGTCGGTTCTACCAAAGCTAAGTGCATTTGTTGTAAACTTGTAGTAACTGTTCCTCCGGCTGTAGATTGTGCTAGTTGTCATGATAAACTTTCAAATGCAGATAATTTTCCATTAGTAGTAATCCATTACCTGTTGTTGTTACTTCAACATCTAATGTTCAGGATATTCCTGTTAATGTGAGAGAATTTGTTTCTAATTCCATTCAGAAGGCTTTGTCTGTCATACCACCTTCTAATAAACTTAAAAGATCTTTTAAAACTTTTAAAATTGATGAATTTTTATATGACCGACAGCATTCTGATTTATCTATCTCGGATGAGGATCTATCTGGTTCAGAATATTCTGCCTCAGATATTAACACTGACAAATCTTCATACTTATTTAAAATGGAGTATATTCGTTCCTTATTAAAAGAGGTGTTGATTGCACTAGATATGGAGGAGACTAGTCCTCTTGATATTAAAACCAGTAAACGTTTAAATTCGTTTTTTAAACCTCATGTAGTTATTTCAGAGGTTTTTCCAGTTCCTGATGCTATTTCAGAGGTAATTTCTAGGGAATGGAATATCCTGGGTACTTCTTTTACTCCTTCAAGGTTTAAGAAACTGTATCCTTTGCCGACTGATAGATTGGAGTTTTGGGAAAAGATCCCCAAAGTTGATGGGGCCATCTCTACTCTTGCTAAACGTACTACTATTCTTACGGCAGATAGTACTTCTTTTAAAGATCCTTTAGATAGGTAACTTGAATCTTATCTAAGGACGGCTTATTTATGTTCAGGTCATCTTCTTAGGCCTGCTATTTCTTTGGCTGATGTTGCTGCTGCTTCAACTTTTTAATTGGAAACTTTAGCACAACAAGTACCAGATCATAATGTGTATAGCATTGTTAAGCTAATTCAACATGCTAATAATTTCATTTGTGATGCCATTTTTGATATCATTAGAATTGATGTCAGATATATGTCTTTAGCTATATTAGCTAGAAGAGCTTTATGGCTTAAATCTTGGAATGCTGATATGACTTCTAAATCAACGTTGCTATCTCTCTCTTTCCAAGGTAATAAATTATTTGGTTCTCAGTTGGATTCTATTATTTCAACTTTCACTGGAGGGGAGGGAGCTTTTTTGCCTCAGGATAAAAAATCTAAGGGTAAATTTAGTGCTGCTAACTGTTTTCGTTCCTTTTGTCAAAATAAGGAACAGAAACCTGACCCTTCCCCTAAGGGATCGGTTTCCAATTGGAAGCCTTCTCCAGTCTGGAATAAATCCAAGCCATTTAAAAAAATCAAAATCAGCCCCCAAGTCCGCATGAAGGTGCGGCCCTCATTTCAGCGCAGCTGGTAGGGGGCAGACTAAGATTTTACAAGGATGTTTGGATCAATTCATTCCAAAATCATTGTATTCAGAACATTGTTTCTCAAGGGTACAGAATAGGTTTCAAAGTAAGACCGCCTGTGAGAAGTTTCTTTCTCTCACACATTCCAGTGAACCCAGTAAAGGCTCAGGCTTTCCTGAAGTGTGTTTCAGACCTGGAGCTATCTGGGGTAATTGTGCCAGTTCCTTTTCAGGAACGGGGTCTGGGGTTTTATTCAAATCTGTTCATTGTTCCAAAGAAGGAGTATTCCTTCAGACCAGTTCTGGATCTAAAAATTTTGAATCATTATGTAAGAATACCAACATTCAAGATGGTGACTATAAGGACTATTCTGCCTTTTGTTCAGCAAGGGCATTATATGTCCACAATAGACTTACAGGATGCATATTTTCATATTCCGATTAATCCAGATCACTATCAGTTCCTGAGATTCTCTTTTCTAGACAAGCATTACCAATTTGTTACTCTTCCTTTTGGCCTAGTAACAGCTCCAAGGATCTTTTCAAAGGTTCGCAGTGCCCTACTCTCTGTAATCAGAGAGCAGGGTATTGCGTGTTTCCTTATTTGGACGATATCTTGGTACTTGCTAAGTCTTTACATTCTGCAGAATCTCACACGAATCAACTAGTGTTGTTTCTTCAAAGACATAGTTGGAGGATCAATTTACCAAAAAGTTCCTTGATTCCTCAGACAAGGGTAACCTTTTTAGGATTCCAAATAGATTCAGTATCCATGACTTTGTCTCTAACAGACAAAAGATGTCTGAAATTGGTTTCAGCTTGTCAGAACCTTCCGTTTCAATCATTCCCTTCAGTAGCTATGTGCATCAAGGTTTTAGGTCTCATGACTGCAGCATCGGACGCGATCCCCTTTGCTCGTTTTCACATGAGACCTCTTCAGCTTTGTATGCTGAGCCAATGGTGCAGGGATTATACAAAGATATCACAATTAATATCCTTAAATCCCAATGTTCGACTATCTCTGACTTGGTGGTTAGATCACCTTCGTTTAGTTCAAGGGGCCTCTTTTGTTTGTCCAACCTGGACTGTGATCACAACAGATGCAAGTCTTTCAGGTTGGGGAGCTGTCTGGGGATCTCTGACAGAGTAGGGGGTTTGGAAATCTCAAGAGGCGAGATTACCAATCAATATTTTGGAACTTCGTGCGATTCTCAGAGTTCTTCAGTTTTGGCCTCTACTATAGAGAGAACAGTTTATTTGTTTTCAGACAGACAATGTCACAACTGTGGCATATGTCAATCATCAGGGTGGGACTCACAGTCCTCAGGCTATGAAAGAAGTATCTTGGATACTTGCTTGGGCGGAATCCAGCTCCTGTCTAATCTCTGCGGTCCATATCCCAGGTATAGACAATTGGGAAGCGGATCATCTCAGTCGTCAGACTTTACATCCGGGAGAGTGGTCTCTTCACCCAGATGTGTTTTTTCAGATGTGGGGGCTTCCAGAAATAGATCTGATGGCTTCTCATCTAAACGGGAAACATCCCAGGTATCTGTTCAGGTCCAGGGATCCTCAGGCGGAAGCAGTGGATGTGTTGACACTTCCTTGGAATTATCAACCTGCTTATATTTTTCCACCTCTAGTTCTTCTTCCAAGAGTGATTTCCAAAATCATAATGGAGCGTTCGTTTGTACTGCTGGTGGCTCCAGCATGGCCACACAGGTTTTGGTATGCGGATCTTATTCGGATGTCCAGTTGCCAACCTTGGCCACTTCCCTTAAGGCCAGACCCTCTATCTCAAGGCCTGTTTTTCCATCAGGATCTCAAATCATTAAATTTGAAGGTATGGAGAATGAACGCTTGGTGCTTAGTCATAGAGGTTTCTCTGACTCAGTGATTAATACTATGTTGCAGGCTCGTAAATCTGTGTCTAGAAAGATTTATTATTGAGTTTGGAAGACCTACATTTCATGGTGTTTTTCTCATAAATTCTATTGGCATTCTTTTAGAATTCCTAGAATTTTACAGTTTCTTCAGGATGGTTTAGATAAGGGTTTGTCTGCAAGTTCCTTGAAAGGACAAATCTCTGCTCTTTCTGTTCTGTTCCACCGAAAAATTGCTAATCTTCCTGATATTCAATGTTTTGTTCAGGTTTTGGTTCGTATCAGGCCTGTCATTAAATCAATCTCTCCTCCTTGGAGTCTCAATTTGGTTTTGAAGTCTTTACAGGCTCTTCCTTTTGAGCCTATGCATTCTTTGGATATTAAACTACTTTCTTGGAAAGTGTTGTTATACCTTTTGGCTATCTCTTCTGCTAGAAGAGTTTCTGAATTATCTGCTCTTTCTTGTGAATCTCCTTTTCTGATTTTTCATCAGGATAAGGCGGTTTTGCGGACTTCATTTAAATTTTTACCTAAAGTTGTGAACTCCAACAACATTAGTAGAGAAATTGTTGTCCCTTCTTTGTGTCCTAATCTTAAGAATTCTCTGGAGATATCTTTACATTCTTTGGATGTGGTAAGGGCTTTGAAATATTATGTTGAAGCTACTAAAGATTTCAGGAAGACTTCTAGTCTATTTGTTATCTTTTCTGGTTCTAGGAAAGGTCAGAAGGCCTCTATTTCCTTGGCTTCTTGGTTAAAGCTTTTGATTCATGATGCCTATTTGGAGTCGGGTAAATCCCCGCCTCAGAGGATTACGGCTCATTCTACCAGGTCAGTTTCTACTTCCTGGGCTTTTAAGAATGAAGCTTCTGTTGATCAGATTTGCAAAGCAGCAACTTGGTCTTCTTTGCATACTTTTACTAAATTCTACCATTTTGAGGTTTTTTCTTCAGAAGCAGTTTTTGGTAGAAAAGTACTTCAGACAGCTGCTTATAATTTCAGTTTTTTTCATTATTAAGATTAAAACTTTTGATTTGGGTTGTGGATTAATTTTTCAGCGGAATTGGCTGTCTTTATTTTTATCCCTCCCTCTCTAGTGACTCTTGCGTGGAGTTCCACATCTTGGGTATTTGCTATCCCATACGTCACTAGCTCATGGACTCTTGCCAATTACATGAAAGAAACATAATTTATGTAAGAATTTACCTGATTAATTAATTTCTTTCATATTGGCAAGAGTCCATGAGACCCACCCTTTTTATGGTGGTTATGATTTTTTGTATAAAGCACAATTATTCCAATTCCTTGTTGATGGTTGATGCTTTCCCTCCTTTCTTATCACCCCACTTCTTGGCTATTCGTTAAACTGAATTGTCGGTGTGGTGGGGGGTGTATTTATAGGCATTTTGAGGTTTGGGAAACTTTGCCCCTCCTGGTAGGAATGTATATCCCATACGTCACTAGCTCATGGACTCTTGCCAATATGAAAGAAATGAATTTATCAGGTAAATTCTTACATAAATTATGTTTTTTCCCTTATTGTGCTAACAATGATTTGTTTTACCAGCTGCAGTGTCTAAAATGTATGTGAAATTGCTTCTTTAAAATGGTTTGAGCTTGCAGGAATATCAGATACACACACACACACACACACACACACACACACACACACACACACACACACACACATACACACACACATACATACACACACACACGCTTCTTTATATGATTTCTGACTGTATACCAAAGCACAATATTTAAAAAGAACTAAAGAACTGAAAATTAACATTTTATTGCTTCTCTCTCCTACCTCCTACAGGGAGTGCAATTTCTTCTGCTAGCTATGTTTATACAGCTTTTCTAAAGCCTATACTTAACCCCTTAAAGATGAAGACAATATTAAGGAAAAATAGGGCTTTCTTTCGACATCAAATATTTTTTATTTTAACTATAATTTACTATGAATAAAATCTAAGTGTGAAAAATTAAAAAAGGTTACTTTTACCAAGCACGCACACAAGTTTTTTTGTGAATATCATAATTCTGACTGCAATAAAACACCCATATGTGTATTCTGCAATGTCCCACGAGTACAACAATGCCCCCCATGGCATTTCTGATTGTTACACGCCCAAATATGGGGCCTGCCCATTTACATGGAAATGTTACAAATTGATTTTCTCGGCCTAGGTGTCCTTTGAGACAGTATGGCAGACCAGGAAAGAAAATGACTCCCATGATGGCATACCATTTGCATAAGTAGACAACCCAGATGATTTCCAATGGGGTATGTCCAGTCACACAAACACTGTTTATATCATTCACCTCCCAACATTTCAAAATTCCAAAGAGGGGACTCTTGTTTCGATACTATGCATATATACTCAGACACATGTGTGTGTGTGTGTGTATATATATATATATATATATATTACAATTTAGCAAATGTGATATGTATGTAAGTACCCCCATGTACAGGTTTTATGGAGTTTCAGGAAGTTACAGGGCCAAATATTGAGTCTGCCCATTTCAGACTTCATGCATGCAAATTTGACACATTGATTTCTTTCATACAGGTGGTGAGAGTCCACCGTCCATTACTCCTGGGAATCACTTTTGCCTTCCCCCAGTAGGAGGCAAAGAGTCCCAAACCCCAAGATCTCTCTAAAACCCCTCCGACCTAACAGATACCTTCTGCAAGGTTCCTCAGGCATTTCAAATAGATTCAGTCTCCATGAGTCTTTCTCTAACAGAACAGAGAAGATTACAATTGGTGCCAGCTTATCTAAACCTTCAGTCTCTCTCCTTTCATTCTGTTGCTCTTTGTATGGAAGTTCTGGGTCTCATGATTGTAGCTTCAGATGCAATTGCTTTTGCTCGAGACCTCTTCAGCTTCATCAGTGGTGCATGGATCATACTCATCTATCTCAAAGGATTTTTCTGGACCCCAGTACAAGTCAGTCTCTGACTTGGTGGCTGGATTATCGGTTCATTATTTAGGTGGCTTCTTTTGTTTGTCTTACCTGGACTGTGATCACTACAGATGCAAGTCTTTCAGGCTGGGGAGCTGTTTGGAGGTCTCTCAGAGCACAAGGAGTTTGGGATCCTTGGGAGGTCGAGGCTGCCAATAAATCTTCTGGAACTTTGTGCTATTTTCAGGGCTCTTCAGACTTGGCCTCTGGAAATGGAGATGAGACTTTTTCAACAGTGTCACTGCAACTTTTTTCGGACAGTGTCACTGCAGTGGCTTATGTTAATCATCAGGGGGTTACTCACAGTTCCCTAGCCATAAAGGAAGTGTCTTGGATTATCTCATGGGCAGAAATCAATTCCTGTCTAGTCTCTGCAATTGCAACTGGGAAGCCGACTTTCTCAGTTGTCAATCTACATCTAGGGGAATGGTATCTTCACCAGGATGTGTTCAACTATATTATGGATCTTTGGTTCTCCAAAATAGATCTGATGGCTTCCCGTTCGAACAGCAAACTTCCCAGGTACTTTGTGAGGTCCAGGGACCCTCAGCCAGAGTTTGTGGATGCTCTAGTAGGTTCCTTGGTTGTTTCAGCTTGCTTATAGGTTTCCTCCACTGGTTCTTCTTCCCAGAGTGATCTCCAAGATAAGCCTAGAGACATCATCTTTAATCCTGAACTCTAGGGTCAAACCTTCTGTTTCAATGTCCGCTTTTCCATCCGGATATCAAGTCTCTGAACTTGATTGCATGGAAATCGAATAGTTTCTCCTTAGACATAGAGGTTTCTCTTATTTTGTTATTTAAATCTTAATTCAGGCTTGTAAGCTTGTCACTAGCAAAATGTATCATACGTTTTGGAAGGCCTTTTATTTTTTGGTTTATAGATCATTGTTTTTCTTGGCATTCTATTAGAATTCCTAGGATTTTGCAGTTTTTACAGGATGGTCTAGATAAGGGCTTATCTGCCCGATCTCTGAAGGGGCAGATTTCCTCTCTTTCAGTTTTTGTTTCATAGGAAGATTGCTAATCTTCCTGATATTCATAGTTTTGTTAACACTTTGGCCTGTACTAAGCCTGTAATCAAGCCAATTTCTCCTTAAAATCTTAACTTGGTGTTATTCCTTTTAGTGATTTCTTCTGCTAGAAGAGTTTCAAAGTTATCTGCTCTTTCCTGTAATCATCTTATTTTTCATCAGGGTAAGGCAGTGTTATGGACTAAATTTGACATTTTGACTAAAGTTATTTATTCAGACAATATCAACAGAGAAATTGTTGTTCCTTCTTTGTGTCCTAAACCTAAAATTGCTTCAGAAAGTTCTTATTGATAATTTAGATGTTGTTAGGAGCATTGAAATATTATATTGACGCTACTATGGACTTTAGACAGACTTCTAGTTTGTTTGTTTGTTCGTTCGCTTTTCTGATAGAAAAGAACAGAAAGTGTCTGCTATTTCTTTGGCCTCTTGGTTGAAACTCTTCATACACAAGGCTTACTTGAAAGCAGATCACCCTCCACCTCAGTGGATTACTGCTCTTTCTACTACATCAATTGCCTCTTCTTGGGCTTTCAAGAATTTGGCATCAGTTGATCAAATTTGCTAGGCAGCTGCTTGGTCTTCTTTGCATACCTTTACTAAATTCTATCATTTTGTTGTTTTTGATTCTTCTGAGACAGCCTTTGGCAGGAAGTTCCTGCAGGAAGTTGTCTCAGCTTGATTTTTTTTTTGTCTAATTGATAAGTGCATAAATACAAAAAGATGTATGCCCTCTTTGGCTTTCAGTGGGGTTGTACATTTAGTTTTTAAGTGTAAAAAGATGTTCCTTAATCCCTCCCTTTATGTTATTACTCATAGACTCCACATCTTGGGTATTAGTTCCATGAATAACGGATTGTATGCTCTCACCACCTTTATGAAAGAAAACATGATTTATGTTTATCTGATAAATTCATTTCTTTCATGGTGGTCCTCAAGACCCCACTGTGAAGGACCCCAGATACCCCGACTGGGTATCTCCGCCAAAGATCCTGCATCCTCCACGGATCCTGTAGCTGTATAGCTTGAAAGTGATAAGATCAAGTAGCCCACCCTAATAACCAGACAAGATCAGTATTAAGGTGAAACACGAACAGACTTTATTGATAAAAACGCACAGCTTATATACACAACTGCCATCTGATAAGAGCCTAATCTGATCAGGAAATCCCGCACCTCCATAGGAGCCATAGGAATGTAGAGATCCCACAATACATAGGTCATAGTTTTGGGGTGATTCCAAGGGAGCGGCGGCTATTTCATGATCAGTTACTAGGGACCGGAGCAGCAGCCTGGCAAATGTACTCAGGTGGGGGTGTTCAAAACCCCCAGTTCCAGAGTGAGCTCCCCCTCAGCAATCATTCCAACCAATGTCTATCAAAGGCATAACAAGTCCCCAAAAGAGCAGAGCTCTGGGGCAAAGGGACTCCGGAGTGACCTAGGTTAAAGTTCAGCGGGGATCTCTAGCAGGCCAAGCCGGCGAGTACTTCCATAAGCCCGGCAACTCAGGGAGGGGCCAAGCGGGCAGAGATCAGCTCTTTCCATGACAAAGTGTAATCCTAATACAAATAGTAGAGGAGCTGGGGGAAACAACAATCACAATAGGACAGGGGGTGGCCTTGGCAGTCTGGTATCCATGACAGTGCCCCCCTCCTATAGTCCAGCAGACCTGGCTAGATCCCAATGGGTCAGCTTGGAGCTGTCTGGTGATGGTACTCCAATTTTAGGTTGACTGGAAAGGTCATCCCATCCCCCACAACATCTCCCACTAGAAAGCACCAAAACACATTAAACATAAAGTTCTTTATGCCCCCCTGGTTACGTGGCATCACTGTTGCTCCCTGCTGGCATTCATCCCCTTCACCTTGGGGCAAAGGGATATCCACATAATGCCAAGCCCCGTCACTCAGTTCCTGAAAACAGGTTTCCAAAACATGTGCCCACCCACAAGCAGCACTCACAGAGTGGACTCCTGACTCTCCCATGAAAGGCATCTGCTGCTGGAGAGAGTGGCCGATAGCCCCTGTTCTCTGCAATCTGGCCAGACACTGGAGAGAAGGCAGGGTAGTTAGGGCTGCTGTAGCACAAGGTTGGGGACCTGGGCCGCTTGCCTAACATTCATGGGGTTTACAGGTGGCGGCTGTAGTCTCAATCACCCCCCATGGAAAATCCTCCTGGACGGGAAAAGGGCAGTGGTCAGCATCCACCTGCCCAGTTGCCAGCTCCACTGCTAGATGGACCACAACTACTATTCCAGGACTGTCCCTCCCTGGCTCTGGGATGCATAATAGGGGTGGGCAGAAGCCAGCTGCACTCTGCCCTGCTGCCAGCTCTTCTGCTGAGTTGATATAGGGGACCACCTCAGCCTCCTTCAGGACCACATGAACATACTCTGGCTTTACAGTTTCCACCACCTCTCCAATATAACCCATTGGGCTTGGTGGAGGGCAGAGATCAATCTCCCTTTCAGGGCTCAGCTCCGGCCCTCCTGCTGTGGTGATGTTAGGGGCACCCCTGGTTGCCTCCACAGGAGCCCCAATCTTGCACCAGGGTCCTCCATCTCCAGAGTCTATGGGAACTCGGGAAAATGGGGTGAATCTGAATCCAGGGCAAAAGCCCTCCACATGCCTCCTGGGCACCCACCTCACAAAACACAGAATCCTCTCAAGTTCTGGGGTCCATAGTTGGTTGGGAGGAGACTGGCCTGCGGTCCTCTCCAAATGCAAAAGTAACAGAGGCTTCTGTTAAAGTTCCACCACTGGTTTCGACCTGAGTTTGTCAGATGGCCCAGCCCCAAACTCCCTTCCATTTTGGTTGTTGGCCACTGCCACTGGGGGGTGAGGATGCTAACCTCCTCTCCCTGGATCATGCCAAGCTGCTGGGGAGAGGGATCAGCTATCTCCTCTCCCTAAAAAATGCCACTGCCGCTGGGAAGAGAGATCAGCTATCTCCTCTCCCTGGAAATACTGCTGCCGCTGGGAAGAGAGACTGGCTGTCTTCTCTCCCAGGAACAGGTTCCGCCCCTGGGGAGAGAGGTGGGCTACCTCCTCTCCCTGAAAATTGTTCTGTTACTGGGGAGAGAGGTGGGCTACCTCCACTCCCTGAGAATGACTCTGCCGCTGAGGAGAGAGACCGGCTGTCTCCTCTCCTGGGAACGGGTTCCGCCGCTGAGGAGAGAGACCGGCTGTCTCCTCTCCTTGAAAATCATTCTGCCGTTGGGGAGAGAGGTGGGCTACCTCCGCTTCTTGGGAATGGCTCTGCTGCTGGGGAGAGAGACTGGCTGTCGCCTTTCCATGAAAATCATTCTGCTACTGGGGAGAGAGATGGGCTACCTCCGCTCCCTTGAAACTGCTCTGCCGTTTGGGGAATGAAGCAATTTCTCCATCCCTCAGAGCCGCGACCAGCTGCTGGGCAGCTGCATTCATCCATTCCATCTTGCCCTTTGCAGAAACAGGTTCGTCAAGATGGGCGAGTATTTGCTGCATGCATCATAGGAGCTCTTTTTTCATAGCTGCGGGTAGAGGGGGGTAGAGCCCACTGTCAATTGACCCTATTGCTGACAGTTCAGCCAGGCCTTCAGAGCTTTTGGGTGTTACCACCTGATAGTCCCAGGCAAAGGGAACTTCACCGGACTGCTGAGTGGAGTCTAGCAGCTTTTTGTAGGCCACTTCCAGCTCCCATTCCTGGACATATATCAAATCCAGATCGGCTTGCAACCAGGGTAACCCCGAGAGTTTCAGCAGTCTCCCTTGTTAGTCTTTAATTTCCTCCGGTCTCCACTCCGCCTCAATCCCAAAGTCGGAGTCCTCCGTCAGCTTCTTAAATAGCAATCCAGGCGAGTATTTGCTGCATGCATCATAGGATCTCTTTTTTCATAGCTGCGGGTAGAGGGGGGTAGAGCCCACTGTCAATTGACCCTATTGCCGACACTTCAGCCAGGCCTTCAGAGCTTTTGGGTGTTACCACCTGATAGTCCCAGGCAAAGGGAACTTCACCGGGCTGCTGAGTGGAGTCTAGCAGCTTTTTGTAGGCTACTTCCAGCTCCCATTCCTGGACACTTATCAAATCCAGATCGGCTTGCAACCAGGGTAACCCCGAGAGTTTCAGCAGTCTCCCTCGTTAGTCTTTAATTTCCTCCGGTCTCCACTCCGCCTCAATCCCAAAGTCGAAGTCCTCCGTCAGCTTCCTAAATAGCAATCCAGGCCACAGAAGCCAAAGCCAAAGGATGTCATCCTCCAGTCATAGCTGCACTTGCAAAGCATACCATCGGAGGGCCCTGAAACCATCATCCAGCATCATTTCCATCTGGACCAGTCCATCTAATGCAGATAGCCATTCCTCCCTGGGCTGCTCTCCCAGGAAAGACACTCTTTAGTCTAGCTGGAGCCAGTACCTTTCCTCAGTAGTGGGGAGGGCCGTTACCAGATAGTATTGCTCCTGTTGAAGAGCCTCCCTCCACACAGTTATCAACAGTGAAAGGGTTATTTATTTATGTTTCTATTAAAACTCTAAAGAACGGTTGGACACTGATCCGATTTCCTCTCTCGCCTCAGATCGCACTGAGAAAGGAAGCAAAGACAGTGCTAAAACCAATGATTGTGGTCATTGGCGGTCACATTGTATCAGTGACTCATCACCACTAAAATCCCTGTGCTGATTGGATCCTGGGAGACTGAGTTGCCAGGCAAGTCCCCAAGTTGGATCCAGTGCAGTTTTTTACACAGTGGGGGAGCAGGGGGATGCACAAGTTAGGATGTTCCATGCAATCCTAACGGCATTAAAGCCCAGCGTTTTTAGGACATTATGGAACTTCCATAGGAATCTAAGGCTTAAGTATAGAAACTTTCAGTATAGTTAGGAAAACCACATTCACAAAATCAGCTATTTAAAATGCCGAAATAAAGGTGAATGAGCTTTTTGTTAACAATTGAATACACTCCAGCAGGTAAAATGGATAATTTAGAACAGATTAAATGAGAGAAAGATTTAGGGTAAACTGTCCCTTATAATGCCAGCTATAGTTTACACCAGGGAGGGCCAACAGGTGGCTTGGGGGCTCACTGCCATAGTTTGTTTTTATTTTGTGACTCCAGGAAAAAGGAGAACTTGAAATCTGGACTTTCAGTGACAACAAACTCAAAAGAGACCTCGGGAGAGGGAGAACAGCAGACATGAAGGCACACTACAACCTTATCAAAATCTGTCCCTACAGCTTTGTCCCTTTAAGGTCTTTTTTTCAACTCTGTATGTTCATTTTATAACATTTTTGCTGTGAAGGAGCAGGTTATTTCTGCAGACACAAATTCACAGTTTTAAGAACTACAAAACCAATAATATGTGATGATATCTTCTACATAAAAAATTGCCCAAAATAATGTGACATAAATCTCTGGGAGAGCATGACATTGTGAATGGATTAATGGAATTAATGTACCAAAAAATTTAAAGATTACAGCCATGAATATACAGCATCTTGTTATATAATTCAAACAAATTTATATTTCACGATGAATACCTTAAGAATATAATTTATGTTAAATAGAAACTATCTTTCCAAAGGCATATGCTGTGGCATCGATCATACGGTAAAAGCTTCACATTGTGCACCTGAAAACGGGCAAATTTGTCTGTTTACGGGCGCACTATAAATAACCAGCCGTTACAAGTGACTGGTTATTGCTAAGCGCATGCCCCATTTGCTCCCAAAATATTGTGTGTTGTAGTTTTTAACAATAAAAAAATGTAGCATGTTTATTAAAATAACTGTAAGTAGCCGTTATGAGGTGTTAAAGTGAGCGGGTCTGGGGTGTTAGAAAAAAAAAATGGCACTGAAAAGTGCCTTTTCATTGTGGTCTATGGGAACTGTGTGTTCCCTGTAAATATATAAGTATATGCTTATATACATATATTTTTGTGTAAATATGTCTATATACACATTTAAACACATAAATATAGATGGTGCTGCCCGCGACTGCGCTAGGTTCTCATGCCGTGTCTCACAGCATGAGCACAAGGCTCCCATTAGAGCCTATGGAAGCGCCCAGTATTGAGTGCAAAGCTTCCATACAATACCAGTGTACATTTGCACGTGCTGGTATTACAAGTGAAGCACAAATATTGTGCTCACAAAAGCACAATTTTGTGCTCCACTTCTAATTTGGCCCTTAATAATTGAAGGGCCTCGGTTCGGAAGTTTTAAGGCCTAAGCGGCGGCTTATTTTGAGGCCACAACCACCCCGGATACACCTAGTAATCTTGCAGACACTCATCAACAGAATACCGAACTGACATACTGCTTCACTAGCATCTACACTTTTATTTACCCTAGGGGGCCCATTTATCAAGCTCCGGATGGAGGTTGAGGGCCCGTGTTTCTAGCGAGCCTGCAGGCTTGCCAGAAACACCAGTTATAAAGCAGCGGTCTAAAGACCGCTGCTCCATAACCTGAGCAGGCGGACAGACATCACCGCAATTCAACCCGATCGTGTTGATTGACACCTCCCTGCTGGCTCTTGTGAGCTGCTGGTGCAATGCTGAATACAGAGAGCGTATTGCTCCCCGCATTCAGCGAGGTCTGTCTTTGTTAAATAGGCCCCTATAAGTTTAAGATCATTTGGCCTTAAAGAGGTAACCAGAAGCCATGCGGGGTGAACGTATGTTACAACGTCTGGATGAATATTATATAAATTGGAAAATCTCTTGATGTCCTTATACAAAAAAATGTCATATTCTCTTGAACTAAACCCACCTTAGGAGATATATACAACATCTACTATAGCTATTACATCGCTAAACACAGCACCCAATATTGCTGATGCTGCAGCTCCGGGCTTGCGCCGGGACAGTGGAGAAGATTTTTCGCCATGGAGGCCTCGCAACGCTGGGGCACATTTATCCCTGCCATAACTTTGATGATGTTGCAGGCCCAGGTCTGCACAGAGACACTGGGGGAGACCCTTCACGGTGTAGCGCTCACACTGCTGAGGCACATACACTGCTAATGCCGCAAACCGAGGATTGCACCAGGACATCAAGAGAGACCCCTCATCATGGAAAACCCACACCATTGGGATATATCTACTACAATATATTACTATGGATGAATGGTTTAATAGACAGATGAGTAAACAAACAATCATATCACTTTGTGCAGGGTATAGTTTTGTGATCTCACCAGCAAGCAGTAGATTGAGATTATAACAAATATATTTCAGTACTCAATATTGATTGCAGGTTGTTGGATATTTATTCTCTAATACACCATTAAAGTGAAGGTCAAGTCTGGCTTAGTCGCTAACAGGTTTAAGCTACGTCACTAGTGCCGAATAAGGAAGTGTGGTAGGGGAGGAGTCAATATATGAAATGGAGGTATAATATATATATATTTTATTACAAAATAAATAACTTTTTAGAAAAATAACGTTAGTGACTTTAATACTTATATGTTCATGTTTAAATGGGTGCAGTGCATTTGCTTAAAATTGACCTTCAATTTAAGTATGAGCTCCTTTTTTTATGGAGTATATACGTATTTACACACCTTTTGGGTCTTTAATATGATTGTATTTATTTGTATATTGATCGTATTTATATGATGGAATGAACTGATGGAATTTATGCACTTTTGTATCAATAGTATTGTTACTTATTCATTCATGAGTGTTTTTTTGTACTCTACACTAATAGTGAGTCAGTGTGGATTTAATAGACACATGTTAATCCTCCACATATGTTAATATGGCTCTACACACAGTGTTTATAAAAATGTATACATGGGTTAAATGGGAGTGACTTTAATTAATGGATGTGCTTACTTCAGTCATGTGTTTGTCCTACTGACCCAATCGGCTTACAGCACTTATTTTAAATATCAGATGTGGGTTTTAATCAGATACGTCTATGATTAAGGCTACCAAGACGTTATATGGCTGTTTGTTCTTTTTTGACATGTGACAAATAAAGATTCCTTTTATCTACTGAAGAGGGTACCCGCTGTTTACTCTTTTGCATCTACTACAATTTAGCTATATTTCTCCTACCCCTGCCTACAATTTTTCTAACATTTACATTGACTTCAAGTCCAACTTAACGATCCACTAGATCAGGAATCGCTAACAGGTGCTGTTTCATTAGTAAGTGGCATCCTGAAACCACTATCACTGCACCCTGACCTAACACAGTTAACTTTGTTGTCTTTACCTGATACAACTACACCAACAGAAACTCTCAATTCTAATATGGCACTGCGAGGTGTTTTCATTGGCATCCATATCTATAATTAGCTCTGGATACAGTCTCTGCCCTTCTCATTTCTCTAACCCTACATTATTGATGGATTATATATTTTCAGAAACTTATTCCCACAGAGCAGTAGCAGAGATTTCTACCTGAATCGCTATAGAGTCATTTAAAAAAAATGTTTTATTCATACATATCTGTCTGTAGAACAAGGGACTGGATTGAAAATATGGTTTACTTATTGTTAGCATATTTAGTTTAAATGATTATACTTGTTAAAGGGACAGTCAAGTCCCAAAAAAACTTTCATGATTCAAATACGGCATGTAATTTTAAACAACTTTCTAATTTACTTTTATCACCAATGTTGCTTTGTTATCTTGGTATTCTTAGTTGAAAGCTAAACCTAGGAGGTTCATATGCTAATTTCTTAGACCTTGAAAGCCGCCTCTAATCTGAAAGCATTTTCCCAGTTTTTCACCACTAGAGGGCATTAGTTCATGTGTTTCATATAGATAACATTGAGCTCACGCGCATGAATTTACAGAGGAGTGAGCACTGATTGGCTACAGCGCAAGTCTGTCAAATAAACTGAAATAAGGGGGCAGTCTGCAGAGGTTTATATACAAGGTAATTACATGTATTATTATAACTGTGTGTTATGCAAAACTGGGGAATGGGTAATAAAGGGATTATCTATCTTTTTAAGCAACAAAAATTCTGGTGTTGACTGTCCCTTTAAGCTACAAATAGCCTCCTTGCACCTTGTCTATATCACGCAGCAGCAATGGTAAAAAAGTTATTTTGGGACTTCTGGAAGGAGGGGGCTATGAGATGGCAGCATAGTAAAAGAGCTCCGTGCTAAGCGCAGACAAAGCTGCCTAAGAATCAAGCCATCTACCCCACACACACAAAGCTTGCTGGACACATATTTGGGACAGTGTGCCAGCCGCTCAGGACAGTTTGCAGGTTTTTTTCACCGACCTTGACTGCCGGAATCCTTGAGGTATTATAAGCACCGGGAAAGACGCCATCTTACCCAGAGCGTTGAACTTGGGCCATTGCAGCTGCAGGGCATTTGGGGGACTCCTGTCCTGTTGCGATATTCTTGGTACTCGGTTTGCCTCTACAGGACAAGACTGGAGGTGTAAGTACAGTAAGAGCCCCATAATAACCGCGGTACAGTCCTCACAGAGATACCCGGTCTAACAGTTGTTTGTGACGCAGCATATGCACTTGCGGTCATAATCGTGACAAAAAGGGGGAAAAGAAAGGATTAATAAATATGTGGGCCCCTGATGTGTGACAAGACTGTCTAACTTTCTCAGGGTGATGATTTAGGCAGATATCAAAGACTCTGGGGAAATGAAAAGTGTATAGTGGCCCTTTTTTACTACTGCGCAACATCAACTCTACCTCTATGATCTTCAAAGGGCCTTATTAAGGACACTCACAAAATTGCAGGTTACAACCTTACATACTACAACCCCTTCATTATTGTTATGCATACCAGTTTTATGCTATTTCTGGAGACCCCTGACTCCTTGTAAAACACTCAGCAAGCTACTCTTTGAATTTTCAAATGGGGGGATATTGTGGGGACTTATGTGGAAAATCGACACCATTTTCTCATAAGAGTGACACAAAACCCCTTGACCCCTGCTAACTTTCTACCTGATCTAAAATGCACCATCTACATAAAAGGCACTAGACTCCAGGTAGCAGTTTAATTATAAAGCCCAGGTAGACACTATTACCTCCTCTGCATGAGAGATACAAGATCAAGCCACATCTGCATAGAGAGCGACCACTATCGCACAGTGGGGTACTAATTGTCTCACATCAAGGTATTAACATATTACTGCCTGATAAAAAACAGAACAAGACCTAATAAAAGGCGAGTTGGGATCTTCAATGCCTTCAGCTACCACCCGGCAAAATTAGCCAAAATTGTCTCAGGCGTTGCAACAATAATACAGAATGCTAAATCCCATCTGTTAACTGAGACACATTATACACTAATTAACAACTCTTACATATTGTAAACACATAGCGATGTTGCCACACCCACTTAATTTCAGTAGCAACACTTGTGAGCTGCTAACACTTTATATTTACATCCCCCGCTAATGAAAGTGGACAAGTACTTTAAAAGACTCTCCTCTTCTCCGACACCCACCATGAGTCATATATCAAAACCAGCAAACAGACGAAACCGCAACACTATGGAGGTTCAAGCAGACATCTCTCCACACACGGAAGAACACAACAAACAGCCTGGGGATCAAAACCAACTCATGCAAGACCTTAAAGCCTTTTTTCTCCCCAAAATGGAGTCCCTACATTCGGGACACACTGACCAGTGAGGTCCAACAGTACTCAGCCCGTCTAACCAGCATTGAGGGAAGGAACTTAGAGGTTAAAGACCGGCAGACAAACAAACCACTCTGTGCAACAACTACTCAAAAGCAACAAACTACTACAAGAGTGGGTCGATGACCTTGAAAATCAAAGCCGCTAAAATAACCTGTGCATTGTAGGTGTCCCAGAGGGAGTCAAGGGCAAGGATCTCTTAGCCTTCACCGCACTGGTCTTCCCCAAGCTGCTGGGCATACCACAAGATATTTTACGTATAGATGTGGAGAGGGCCCACAGAGTTGGACCGGAGCGAAATCTGGAAAACAGCAAGTCTAAACCTAGACAAGTGATATTCAAATGTCTCAACTTCCAGGAAAAACTGAGGATTCTCCGCGCCTATAGACCACAGAAGGAGGTTGTCTATGAGGGTAACTGCCTTCTACTTTTTCAAGACTTTTTTTTCAGAAGTCTCTAGGTTGAGAAAAGACTTTGCACCAATATGTACACATCTTTACAGCCAGGGCCGTCAAACTGCTCTACTTTACCCTGCAAAACTACGCCTTCAAGAAACGGCGGGCCCCAAATACTTCCACTCCCCTCAAACTGTGGAAACTACAGAACGATCCCAAGGAAATGGTTGAAGGGAGCGCCCCTGAGGAGCAAGTAAATATAAAATATGTACATGATTACTCTTGTTATTGTTGATCCATGTCCGCCTGGACTTTAATGCCTCTAGGCTTACTTATTTTCAGCATTATAAATAGCATTGGACTGATGAATCCTTTTAGAACTGGTTGTGTCATATATTCTTTGGGGGGAAAGTACCAATGGACTAATCTACCTAATGCCCTCATAGTGTTATATAGTTTTATATTGTTATGTTTGTATTTTCTCCTGTTGTATCGGTTGTGTGGGCCATGCTCTGGGCTAACGGCCCTGCGTGTGGTGGAGGTATGCATTTCTATGTCTTATAATCGCCAGGTTCTACTAGCACACCAAGTTAAAGGTCGTAACACGCATTGCATGGTGATTACCGCTGCCCCAGAGCATCAGACAATCAATGGTTGGTCCACAGCACTGAAGTAAAAGTTCTATTTATTAGAAACAGAATTAAACGAAAAAGTGACGTTTCGGGGTTAAGTCACTTTTTCGTTTTATTCTGTTTCTGATAAAGTGAACTTTTACTTCAGTGCTGTGGACCGACTATTGATTGTCTGATTATATGTATGGGGAATTTGGCAGTAACCCCAGGTCTTCACAAGCACATTCCTACTAGTGCTGTATCACTTGGTGCATATACAGTTTTACTACCGCTGCCCCAGAGCATAGTCAGTTAGACTGGAATTATGTTATGAAAGTTTTATTATGTTCGTTTTTAGCTCTATATTGGCTTTATGTACTGATCTCTGGCTTGCCAACCTTATATATATATACTCATGATTTGCACACATATTTGTATACTAATAGCTGGATAATGTCTTACAGTCAGGCTAGGGATTTAAAGATACAGTGTATGAGGATGACAGCTCTACTGGAATATGACGATGCCATCACACAAAAGTGATTGTTAAACCTGTATTCTACTGTATGTTGTGCTCAAAGAATTGGGGATGTTGTGTTGTAGAATTGTACATGCAAATGTTTCTTGTATTCACAACAAATTTAATTGCTTACAAAGGATTTTCTTATCATTGACATTGGATTATACATGTCACTTGATTTCCTGGAATGTGGGGGGTATCAACTCCCCAATAAAAAGAAAATCTATCCTGACTCAATTAAAACAAATTAGGCTCAGACATGACTTTCCTCCAAGAAACACATCTAACAGATCTAGAACACGACAAATTAAAAGGAAACTGTATAGTACAAACTACATACCTCTTGCATACAAGATCTAGTAGAGGACTAGCCATCCTCTTCAGCAAACATCTTTCACTAGGCATTACACACATGTGTAGGGATGCTGAGGGTAGGTACCTCATACTTAAAACTAAAATCAGCAACACTGAATATATCTTGTGCAACGTATATGCACCTAACTCTAAATCTATTCCCTTTTGGGATACTTTGATCCAAGCCCAATCTCCTTTTATGGGTATCCTCCTTATTATAGGAGATTTCAATTTATCACCAAACCAGACACTAGATAGAACCTGGTTATTCCCCATTCTGGTGACTGCTAGATGTAGATCATATAAGGGGCAGATTCGAGAACAAGGTGTTTACCAGACTACAGACAGACTTAGCGATATGTGATGTTTGGAGGCAGAGACACCAGACCGATAGGGATTATACATGCCTATCAAAGATGGCTGGATAATTATCTAGGATTGACTTGTTCCTCATCTCAGAGAAACTAATCCCTCAAGTGAAATTTGAAAAAATACATGACATCTTGCGTTCAGATCACGCCTCCATAGAATTGACACTAAACCTACATCAAATAGGAACAGGCTTAGATTCCCAACCTATCTATACAATTCTGTATCCTTTCAAAAGTATTTAACACATAGTTGGAATGACTTTTATACAGACAATAGACAACATCTTAATAACCCCCAACTATTCTGGGAAACAGCTAAAGCGGGCCCCTCAGGCCAAATAATATCTTATGTAGCTAATCTCAGACATAGAACCTACCAAAAATATAATGACAACAAAAAGGTAGAACAGGCATATCGAGCGTATTGTAATTCTAACACTAGGGTGCCTTATGATTCTTTCCTTCTAGCCAAGGAGGAACTTGAGGCTTTTCTTAAACAGAAAGCAGTGTCAGCTCTAATAAAATCGGCAAGTAAATTCCACAGATTTGGAAATAGGTCGGGTAGACTGTTAGCTTCCCTAACAAACAAATGTACAGCACGTAGGGACGTGGCAGCCTTAAGATTTCAGGGGACTACACATACAAATCACACAGATATAGTCCAGGGTTTCACAGATTTTTTTTAATCCCTGTACACTAAGCAGCTAGTGGCAGCAACTGGCATTCCTGATATGTTCTGGAACTCAATTACACTTCCGCAATTAACTGATGAACAGCTGTCAGTCCTGAATGCCCCTATCTCCATAGAGGAGCTACAAAACACTATCAAATCCTTAGCATTAGGCAAAGCGGCGGGACCTGATGGTTTCCCAGCCGAATTCTATTGCATGTTACAACCCCAAGTATCCCCTATACTAACTAAAATATAGAATTATTTCTTGAGTGATGAGGACAGACCATCCACTACTTTTTCCTCAGCTTACATAACCCTAATCTTAAGCCCGGCAAGGATCACTCTTTGCCGCAGTCATACCGTCCTATCTCACTCCTCAATACAGATTACAAGACTTTCACAAAGATCTTGGCTGGACATCTAAAAGATATACTTCCCTCACTACTTCACCCTGATCAAATGGGATTTGTGTCTCACCGTACTTTGGTGGCCAACTTAAGACAGGTATTACACGTTATTGGATACTATTGGGAGAGGGATAGATCGGAATCGGTAATGCCTCAAAGCGAAGCCTTTCTGCTATCCTTGGATGCAGAAAAGGCCTTTGACCGCGTGGAGTGGGACTTTCTTTTCAAAACGCTTAATAGATATAACTTTCAAGGCCCCTTTTTAAATGTGCTTTATAAAATATACTCTACCCCCATAGCTTGGATACTGGTAAATTGATTCTTTTCCCCAGATTTAACCCTGGAGAGGGGTACTAGACAGGGTTGTCCCCTTTCACCCCTGATCTTTGACCTAGCCCTGGAACAACTGGCTATTAAATTGTGACAAACCTTTCCGGGGGTGTCCATCAGAGGTAGCGTTCACAGGCTTGCACTATATGCAGATGACATGCTCCTGTTTGTGAACTCCCCCGGAAAATACATACCAGCAATTTTGGAGCAGCTGGAGTCTTTTGGCAAATTCTACGGTTACAAAGAAAATAATTCCAAATCAGACATACTATGGCTAACACGATATACCCCGACAGCCAGTTCATATCCATTTGTTGAAGTACCCAATTCACTTACCTATCTAGGTATCCAACTACATAGAAATCCAAATAAACTTTATGACCTAAATACAACAAACCAATGAACCTTATTATGCACTTTACTCACCAGCTGGAGAAATCTTCCCTTGACTCTTTCAGGACATATCAGTCTTATTAAAATGTCCATACTCTGCAGACTCTTGTACCCATTACTTATGCTGCCCCTCCTGATGTCTAACAAAGTTATCAAAACTTTAGAAAGAGCAAAAAAAACCAGAATAGCTACATCTAAACTACACCTCCGCTATGTAAGTGGTGGTCCAGGCCTACCTATTCTAAAGTACTATAACTGGGCGACTTTGATAAGACTGGTGACAGAATGGCAACTGGGCACTGCTCTTTTTTTTACGATCCGACCTTAGAGCAGGCGGTAACTGCACCTTACGCCTTATCTACCCTGCCATACTATACAACCAGAACACTACCAATAGCTCTTAAGAATAATATTCTGTACAGAGATCCTCTGAGAGCTTGGTCATTAGCCCACAAGATGTTAAATTGCTCTCAACCCACTCCTGAATACATACCCCTTATGGGGAACAAGGACTTTCCTGCAGGAATTGAAAGTGCCCCCTTTGCAATCTGGAGGGAGAGGGGACTTAGAACAGTTAGTGACGCTCTAGACCGTCAGATCTTTTCAGAAGCTTAAAGATAGATATCACATCACAAATAAAAAAAATTATGCGTACTTACAACTCAGACATTATATCAATGAGTTGATATAAAAAAAAAAAACCTTTTGGAATCTCACACCGTTCATTACTGCCTGTATGGTGTTTGGAATTGGTCATTTCTCAATTACTAGCTTCTATCAAGACATTCTTAACTGCCACACTACCAAGACCCAAACCATAATAATGGAAAGACTGCAAACAAACATAAATTCTGGCTTTACTTTACAGGATATTAAGAATAGTCTAACCCTTGTCAAGAAAGATACCTTATCCTTGATATTGAGAGAGGCACAGACTAGACTATTAAATAGAGACTATATTCTCCCCAGAAGATGGATAAAATGGAACCCTACACATCCAAACCATTGTATTAAATGTCAATATAACAATCAATCGCTGACTCACTATTTCTATGACTGCCCAAGGGTTAAACGCTTTTGGAATTGCCTACAATACTGGGTCATAATCACATTAGTCGTAGAACTAACATATTCAATTGACAATATTTTATTCTTCAAGTGGAATAACATTCACAGCAAACTACACCCCTTATTAACCCTTCTCACCCTAATTGCAAGGCAGTGTATCCTGACTCTTTGCTGTTCGAGGCTCCCCCCTTCTCTGATACAATTTAAACAGCTACCATATAGAAATCTATTTATTGAAGAACATGATTCCCTACTGGACCCCAACCATAGACTACCACCTTTTCTAAAGAAGTGGCCGGTTCTTATAGAGGCCTTGCCAATGAAAATACCACAACAGATACTTAGGCCATTCTTTCAACATGAACTGATGCTAGACGCGGCTTTACGCGGAGAATGGACTCTGCTATATGATGCCACAACAGCACATGTCTCACAATCCAGTTCAGAAGAAATACTTATTGAAACCCTCTTTTGATATCCCCTAAGCTTCCCCAATATATACTTCAATGACAATGACTGTCTAATATAGCTAGGTTAAGTTGTTAAAGTTAAGTTTGGATTGTGTTATTTTTTTTTTTATGTTATTGTGATGTTATCATTTAAAAAAAATAAAAAGCAAGAAACGCAGGTTTATTCTAAATTGATATTTGACTAACCTTGATGTGTATGGATTCAGATTGTATCAAAAAAAGACAATTATATTACCAGTGATACTGTATTTATCTTTAATAACATATACGTAGGTCAAACTGTGAATTGTAATACCATTCAGCTTTTCTTTGTACATGCAAGCATCAGCTTTTTTTTTATTATGTACCTGTGATTTCTTCTCAATAAAAAAGAGTTTTTTTTGAAAAAAAAGTTATTTTAAAATGAATATTGTTTCTGGCCACTTTGAAATGGCTGCCAAGCTCAACCCACTGATGACATCGCGATCTGGGCTGCATCTAGGCACTCTGCTGAATAGTATTGATAGTCTGTTGAATCCAACTAGTGATCCTTTTGTGATTGGATGACATATGCAGCCCAGATTGTGATGTCATCAGTGGGTTGAGTTTGGCAGCCATTTCAAAGTGATTAGAAACAATATTCATTTCAAAATAACTTTATTTTACTGCTCCTGCAGCATAATATAGACAAGGTGCAGGAGACTATTTGGAGATTAATCTAAGGTAAGACTTTAAGATGACTAAGTTGTAGACTGTCCCTTTAACCCCTTAATGACAACTGACGTACCAGGTACGTCATGCATTAACAAGCAGTTAATGACAATGGACGTACCTGGTACATCAGTTGTCTAACAGAGTGCTGGAAGCCATCACAAATGCTTCCAGCAGCTCTGAGGGTATTGCAGTGATGCCTCGATATGGAGGCATCCTGCAATACCACTTTACAAGCCTCCGATGCAGAGAGAGCCACTCTGTGGCCCTCTCTGCACCGGTAGCGATAGTGCCGGGTGTGGTAGCGATAGTGCCGGGTGTGAGGGTGCGCGTGCACGATGCGCGTGCGCAATGCGCGAGTGTGCACAATGTGCGTGCACATGCGCGTGCACGATGCGCGAGTGTGCACGTGCACGCGCGTGCACGTGCACCCATTAGCCACACTGACACCAATGAATGAGGGCAGAAAGGGGAAAAAAAAGGGAATTTTTTAAAAAAAAATATAAAAGGATCTGGGAGGGGGTGGGGGTGGGGGTATTGTGGGGGGCTGCTACACTACAGAAATAGTTTTTTAAGTAAAAAATAAAATAAAAATACTTTTTGGGGGTTTTTTGGGGCCAAACTGGGTACTGGCAGACAGCTGCCAGTACCCAAGATGGCGGTAATTAGGTAGGGGAGAGGGTTAGAGAGCTGGAGGGGGGATCAGGGAGGTTGGGGCTAAGGCAGGGGTCCATCACAGCTAAAATACTTTATTATTTTTATTTTAAAAAAAAAAAAACCTCTTTTATTTAGTACTGGCAGACTTTCTGCCAGTACTTAAGATGGCAGGAACAATTGTGGGGTGGGGGAGGGAAGAGAGCTGTTTGGGAGGGATCAGGGGGTGGGATGTGTCAGGTGGGAGGCTGATCTCTAAAATTAACCCTGCAAGCTCCCTACAAGCTACCTAATTTAACCCCTTCACTGCTGGGCATAATTAACGTGTGGTGCGCAGCAGCATTTAGCGGCCTTCTAATTACCAAAAAGCAACGCCAAAGCCATATAAGTCTGCTATTTCTGAACAAAGGGGATCCCAGAGAAGCTTTTACAACAATTTCTGTCATAATTGCACAAGCTGTTTGTAAATAATTTCAGTGAGAAACCTAAAATTGTGAAAAATGTAAAGTTTTTTTTTTTATTTGCTCGCATTTGGCGGTGAAATGGTGGCATAAAATATACCAAAATGGGCCTAGATCAATACTTGGGGTTGTCTACTACACTACACTAAAGCTAAAATTAACCCTACAAGCTCCCTACAAGCTCCCTAATTAACCCCTTCACTCCTGGGCATAAAACACGTGTGGTGCGCAGCGGCATTTAGCGGCCTTCTAATTACCAAAAAGCAACCCCAAAGCCATATAAGTCTGCTATTTCTGAAAAAAGGGGATCCCAGAGAAGCATTTACAACCATTTGTGCCATAATTGCAGAAGCTGTTTGTAAATAACCTAAAGTTTGTGACAAATTTTGTGAAAAAGTGAACTTTTTTTTTTTTTTATCGCATTTGGCGGTGAAATGGTGGCATGAAATATACCAAAATGGGCCTAGATCAATACTTTGGGTTGTCTTCTAAAAAAAAAATATATACATGTCAAGGGATATTCAGGTATTCCTGACAGATATCAGGGTTCCAATTTAATTAGCGCTAATTTTGAAAAAAAGTGGTTTGGAAATAGCGAAGTGCTACTTGTATTTATTGCCCCATAAATTGCAAAAAAAGCAAAGAACGTGTAAACATTGGGTATTTCTAAACTCAGGACAAAATTTAGAAACTATTTAGCATGGGTGTTTTTTGGTGATTGTAGATGTGTAACAGATTTTGGGGGTCAAAGTTAGAAAAAGTGTGTTTTTTTCCATTTTTTCCTCATATTTTTTTTTTTTTTTTTAGTAAATTATAAGACATGATGAAAATAATGGTATCTTTAGAAAGTCCATTTAATGGCGAGAAAAACGGTATATAATATGTGTGGGTACAGTAAATGAGTAAGAGGGAAATTACAGCTAAACACAAACACTGCAGAAATGTAAAAATAGCCATTGTCATTAAGGGTAAGAAAATTGAAAAATGGTCCGGTCATTAAGGGGTTAAGTCACTTTATAATGCAGTGTGTTCCCTTATTATGTACAAAGCCCTATATAATCCTAAACTTCTTCAGCATATGAATTCTACCATTTAATTTTTAAAAGTATAATTCTGTGTATCAATATACTCCTGAAGTAACAGTGGTGTTTAATAATTCCACTAGCTCACTCTGTAGATACTATAGGATCACATCCTAAATTAATATTTACTTGTTAAAGGGTATTTTTGTTGATTTCTTCAATATGAAATCTTTATGTTTACAATCTTTGAAGGTTTCTGACAGACCTTTTATATCTTTAAATATTAACCCCTTGATAAATATAATCTCTACAAACATGAGGTCTAAGAGCGACCTACCTGACTTTGTAAGGGGAAAAAAAGGAGGACTAATATATTGTATGTTTAACCCTGTATAACAGATATGAATTGAATATCTGTATTGTATATTGCAATCTTTATCTGTAGATTTACATTTCTGTCCATAATAAAAATAAAAAAAGCCTTCTTCCTTTACCAAATCAGCAAGGAACAACAGAAGTCTGTTGGTATGAGATACAGCTAAAGGTAAAGATGGAGCCTAAACCAAGATATTGTCCAGGTATGGAGCCACCAAAATACCTTGAGCTCTGATTACAGACAAGAGAGTTCCCACAACCTTTGTAAAAACTCTGGGAGCTGTAACTAGACCAAACGGTAGAGTAACAAAGTTAAAATGTTTGTCCTGAAAGGCAAATCTTAGAAACTGGTGATGGTCTCTGTGAATAGGGATTTGAAGGTAAACATTGTTTAGATATATCATGGACATACAGTGACCCTGCTGAACGAGGTGGAAAATTGTCTGTATTGTTTCTGTTTTGAAAGTAGGAACCTGGGAAAATTTTTAAAGTTTTTAGATCCAGAAAAGGCCTGTAAGTTCCATTCTTCTTTGGAACAATACAATCGGTGGCCTTGTTCTGACACAGGCACAGGAACTATCACTCCCATAAATTCCAAATCAGACTGAAAAATGTCTTTTGGAACATGAGACAGAAGAAACCTTCCTCTGGGAGACTGTGATTTGAAGCCTATTCTGTATCCCTGGAAAACTATATTTAGAAGCCAAGGATCCGGAACAGACTGTGACCAGGCCTTCTTAAAAAGGCATAATATGCCCCCTACAAGATTGGTAATATCACAATAACCACATTGCATTGCTGGATGGAGCTGTCAGTAACATGGTGGATAGATTTGGGGTCAAGCTCCAGGGAGTGTGTGAGCATTTATATAGCCCTGCTCTGCAAGGCAGGTCTACCAGAAAACAATACACACTCAGATGCACACTATTTGGCTTCTAAATTTATGTGCTGGCTTCTAGATTTTTAAACAAATTTATTGAGCCCTGATATAAAATGTCTAATCATGAGTAATATAACAATGTTGCACTATATTTTTATTATTTCTTTTGCCCGCCTTTTCTGAAATTTAAACCTGTAAAGTAAAATCTTAAAGATTTGTGACAGTTATACTACAGTAGCAAGTCTTGATTGGCTTTTTACATGACTTCAAAGCTTGTGAAAAAGGGTTTGGACTCACTAAAAAATGTCACTATCCACAAAAAAGAGATAATAAAGTTTTTGACCTACACTATCCACCCCTTCACTAGTAACCCATAAAGAGCCACATCCCCTATTGCAAACTACCCAGCTATACTATTAACCCTTAAATAACCACATCCCCATCGCAAACTACCCCACTACACTATTAACCCTTAATTCGCCACATCCCCACCATAATACCCCTGCACTACTTAACCCCTGAACTGCCATTACCCCCACACAATAACCCCTACTCTACTTAATCCCATTACCCCACCGCAATAACACCCTTCTCTATTAACCCCCTAACAGCTAACCCCCAAGTTACAAAAAATTAAAAAAACACTACCAGTATTTTGAAGGTTAGTAATTAATTGCATTTCTATCATTAAAATCCCAGACCCTAGTAAATAACTTTGCCTTCATAAAAACCCAGAAAGCAAAGGACTTTTCAAAAAGCAATCACATAGTCATTATGTATTTTCCCTTCCAATGCTCCATCTGAAGGCTTTATGCTTGACACGGTTTGTGGCTTCATATTATTTCCTTTGGTAAGGCTGGTCTGACCTAGAAATGTTCAAGACAGTATTTGATTTATTAAGTACTATGCGATAAGCCTGCCCAGAGGGCAGTCTATTTAAAAAAAAAAAAAAAAAAATCCTAATACTAAGCCCCAAATAGGTACTCACCGTTCTTGAAGTTCGGCGGAGAAGGTCTTCTTCCAGGCGGCTCCATCATCTTCAATCTTCATCCAGAGCAAGAGCGTCATGGAACGGAGGTGCGGAGCTGTGGATCCTCAGCGGCGGTCCTCACCGGCGGCACGGAGGGGAGGTGCGGAGCTGTTTTCCCCTACGTGTGGATCCTCAGCGGCGGTACTCAATGGCGGCGGTCCACGGCAGCATGAAGTTGGTCCTAAGTGGCATGAAGGCTCCTCTTCATCCGATGTCTGTCGTACACTAAAGATTGAATGAAAGCTACCGCAATCAATTTAAGGTACCTTGCATTCCTATTGGCTGACATTTTGAAATCAGCCAATAGGATTAGGGCTACTGAAATCCTATTGACTGTTCAAATCAGCCAATAAGATTTCAGTAGCTCTCATCCTATTGGCTGATTTAAAAATTTCAGCCAATAGGAATGCAAGGTACCCCAATAAATATGGGGTACCTTGCATTCAATCTTCACTGTGCAGATGATCGCATGAAGAGGTGCCTCCACGCCGCTGAGGACCGCTGTCGAGGATCCACACATCGGGGAAGCCAGCTCCGCACCTTCGTTCTGCGCCGCCTTTGCTCCAGATGAAGATAGAAGATGATGGAGCCGCCTGGAAGAAGACCTTCTCCGCCAGACTTCAGGAATGGTGAGTACCTATTTGGGGCTTAGTGTTAGGATTTTTTTTTCTTTTTCTTTTTTAAGATTAGGGATTTAATGGGCTGGAAAAGAACTGAATGGCCTTTTAAGGGCAATGCCTATACAAATGCCCCTTTAGGGGCAATGGGTACTTTATTTTTTTTATTTTGGGGGATTTGGTGGGTGGGGGGTTTTACTGTTAGGGGGGATTTAGTAATTTTTAAATGTAAAAGAGCTCTTTAACTTAGGGCAATGCCCTACAAAAGGCCCTTTTAAGGACTATTGGTAGTTTAGTTTAGGGGGTGTTTTTATTTTGGGGGGCTTTTTATTTTCAGTGGGATTAGGTTTAATTTTTTTTTATTTTTGATCATTTTGTTTATTTTTTTATTTTAGATTATTTTTTTGTAATTTAATATTAGGTTTTATTTACGTGTAGCGTAGTATTTGGGTTAATTTACGGGGTGTTAGGTTAGGGGGTTTAGTAATTAAATTACGGCTAGATTACGCGTTTTGCGGTAAGAGCGACTCAGTGCTAACTTGCAAATTATTTGCACAGCTCACCTCCCTATAGCGCTGCTATTACAGGTTTTCATAAACCCGGCGTTAGCAGGCAATATGTGAGCGTTGAGCAAAATTGAGCTCCATACCGCACTCCAATACCAGCGCTGCTTTGAGCTGGTTTTACATGCTCGTGCACGATTTCCCCATAGACATCAATTGGGAGAGCCGGCTAAAAAAAAGCCTAACACCTGCAATAAAGGAGCGTAAAGCTCCGTAGCACAGCCCCATTGATTCCTATGGGAAAACAAACGTTATGTTTACACCTAACACCCTAACATAAACCCCAAGTCTAAACACCCCTTATCTGCCGCCCCTGATATCGCTGCCACCTACATTACACTTATTAACCTCTAATCTGCCGTCCCCGACAACGCCGCCACCTACAGTACATTTATTAACCCCTAATCTGCCGCCCCCAATGTCGCCGCCACCCACCTACACTTATTAACTCCTAATCTGCCGCCCCAATGTTGCCGCCACCTACCTACACTTATTAACCCCTAATCTGCCGCCCCCAATGTCGTTGCTACCTACCTACACTTATTAACCCCTAATCTGCCGCACCCAACGTTGCCGCCACTATACTAACGTTTTTAATCCCTAAACCTAACCCTAAGTCTAACCCTAACACCCCTAACTTTAATATAATTAAAATAAATCAAAATAAAAATTACAATAATTAACTAAATAATTCCTATTTAAAACTAAATACTTACCTATAAAATAAACCCTAAGATAGCTACAATATAACTAATAGTTACGTTGTATCTATCTTAGGTTTTATTTTTATTTCACAGGCAAGTTTGTATTTATTTTAACTAGGTAGACTAGTTATTAAATAGTTATTAACAATTTACTAGCTACCTAGCTAAAATAAATACAAATTTACCTGTAAAATAAAACCTAACCTGAGTTACACTAACACCTAACCTTACACTACAATTAAATAAATTACATTAATTAAATACAATTAACTAAATTTCAAAAAACAAACACTAAATTACACAAATAAAAAAGAAATGATCAAATATTTAAACTAATTACACCTAATCTAATAGCCCTATCAAAATAAAAAAGCCCCCCCAAAATAAAAAAACCCTAGCCTAAACTAAACTGCCAATAGCCCTTAAAAGGGCCTTTTGCGGTGCATTGCCACAAAGAAATCAGCTCTTTTACCTGTAAAAAAAATTACAAACAACCCCCCAACAGTAAAACCCACCACCCACACAACCAACCCCCCAAATAAAATCCTATGTATAAAAACCTAAGCTCCCCATTGCCCTGAAAAGGGCATTTGGATGGGCATTGCCCTTAAAATGGCATTGAGCTCTTTTTCCGCCTAAACCCTAAGCTAAAAATAAAACCCTGTTACACTATGCAAGTGTAACTCTAGGGGGCGCTAGAAGAAATATATAAAACAATCTGTAGGATAATACTGAAGTATAGTAAAAACAATAAAAACTTAAAAATAATATAAAATGATCAGATAATAATGTATAAAGACAAAATAATAATGACAATTACAGAAAAAATGAGACATGGACTCTCATCAAATGTGATGTGATGAGATCAATATAAACAGAAAATGCAGCTTAAAACAATATATAATAAATAAATAGTATTAAGTCTCTAGGAAAACAAGATAGAACACAGAGCGCAACCCACTCTAAGTGTAAAATCATTTAATATCAGACAATTAAAAACGTGTAAATCGCACGTACAGTGTAACAAAGAAAAGGCACAATAGACAAATCCCAGATTATATCACCAAATGTCAGGGGTGTGATGTCCGTCACCTCGAAGCTCAAAATCCCCAAAACGGCTTCCGGATTGCCGTGTGCGAATTCAGCTTATGCCGAGGGATACTCCAAATGGCATTGGTAACAAAAAAACTGGGAGAAGTTCCTTTTGTGCCGCCTCGGCGCGTTTCCTCAGGCTACGACCTGACTTTCTCAAGAGGATGTTTGGAGTGACGTCACTTCAGTCTTTTAAGCAGTCCCGGTAAGGCGTGCCTCTCAAAGGAGTCATATCATTGGTTATGACTCATCAATGATGTTTAGGTAAGTCTTGCATGTTAATAATAAACACAAAGTCCTTTCTGAGTAGGCTGGGCTATAAGAGAGCAGGTCACGAAGGCTTGGGCCTCTTCTTCCTGTTCTGCTGCCACCGGAGAAGTCCAGATAAGTTCCTGGGAATCTGGAGATGGATCGTGCTCGAAGGGTTTCCGTTCCCCCAAGTCGGTTTGGTGATGAGGAGGATGAGTCTGGTCGGCCGGCGATGCCTAGGTATGCATCTGTATGTTGTTAGCTGATCTATGCGCATACATAGGATATACCGGTTTAATACATGTAATACACCCATACTATTATGGATTTATGAATATATATGCTGCACATTAGAAAACATATACACTGTTCACTGAACATTTTTATTTTTATTGTATCATTTTAGTTAAGTCTGCACTCACAATATACACCTCAACATTATCTCCAACACATTAAACAATATTGTTACTACTGTATTTCTATACCATCTTATTTTTGTATATTCAACATAATGTATTACAACCCCGTTTTTACACATTAGAGTAGGTTAATAGATATTCACTAAGTACACTTATCTATTGCTTAATACATACATTTCATATCGCTTAGATTAAGATATTACCACACTTCACTGAATGTACCTGATCCCGTTTGATCTTGGAAGCTAAGCAGGGCCAGGCCTGGTTAGTACCTGGATGGGAGACTGCCTGGGAACACCAGGTGCATTTGACTTAAAATGTGAATATGTGTGGATATGTATGTATGTATATATATATATATATTTTTTTTAAAAAAGGGTGGGGAACAATTTTTTAATGTTACTATTTTAGAATACCATAATAATAATATCCTATAACATATGATGCTGACATGATATCCACCATAAGATAATGTTTGGCTATGGTTGTTGTTTTTTACATCCTTTATTAACCAATTTGTACAGTACTTGTTTGTTTTTTAGTATAATGTGAATTATTTGGAAATGGTTTTAATCATTGTATTCTAACTATGGTCTGATTGAAACAGGTGTGCACTCACACACTTGATGAGGCAGGTTCACTTCCACACCTGAATAGGTGTGGTTATGTTTCACTCTTAGAGTGGTCATTTAGCATTTATAAGCCAGAACTCTCAGTCTTTGGATAGAAGCCTGAGGAAACAGACAGAGATCTGAGAAACTAGTTGCTTGTTTATCCATTGTTACGGTCACATTTGTGACATTTTATATTGTATTTTACTGCACCATTAAACTATGGTATTTTAACTCTTTGCTGAGAGCCTGAGCTTGATTGAAATCTACCCTGGAGTGATTTGTTGCACTGCCTTGGTCAGTGAACTGGGACACTGTGAACTTCCAGTCTGCCTCTATAAGCACAACAGAGTGCTGCTTTACTTGTGAGTATAAAATCTGTATTCACCTATTTTTACATTTGTCCAAACTATATCACACGAGGAGGCGCCCTTATCTTTGTGATTTTCTTTGCACAGAGAGAGTAAAAATAAAACCCACCCAATAAACCCTTAAAAAAACCTAACACTAACCCCCGAAGATCCACTTCACAGTTTTTGAAGACCCGACTTCCATCCTCAATGAAGCAGCAGAAGTCCTCATCAAAGCCGGCAGAAGTCTTCATCCAAGCCGGCAGAAGTCTTCATCCAACCGGGCAGAAGTCTTCATCCAGACGGCAACTTCTATCTTCATCCATCCGGCGCGGAGCGGCTCCATCTTCAAGACATCCGGCGCGGAGCATCCTCTTCAATCGACGGGTCTTCCAGAATGAAGGTTACTTTAAGGGACGTCATCCAAGATGGCACCCCTTGAATTCCGATTGGCTGATAGAATTCTATCAGCCAATTAGAATTAAAGGGTAAAAAAATCATATTGGCTGATACAATCAGCCAATAGGATTGAGCTTGCATTCTATTGGCTGATTGGAACAGCCAATATAATGCGAGCTCAATTCTATTGACTGATTGGATCAGCCAATAGGATTGAAGCTTAATCCTATTGGCTGATTGCATCAGCCAATAGGATTTTTTACCCTTTAATTCCGATTGGCTGATAGAATTCTATCAGCCAATAGGAATTCAAAGGACGCCATCTTGGATGACGTCCCTTATAGGAACCTTCATTCTGGAAGACCCGTCGATTGAAGAGGATGCTCCGTGCCAGATGTCTTGAAGATGGAGCCGCTCCACGTCGGATGGATGAAGATAGAAGATGCTGTCTGGATGAAGACTTCTGCCCGGTTGGATGAAGACTTTGGCCCGCTTGGATGAAGAGTTCTGCTGGCTTCGATGAGGACTTCTGCCGCGTCATTGAGGATGGATGTCGGGTCTTCAAAAACTGTAAGTGGATCTTCGGGGGTTAGTGTTAGGTTTTTTTAAGGGTTTATTGGGTGGGTTTTATTTTTACTCTCTCTGTGCAAAGAAAATCACAAAGACAAGGGCGCCTCCTCGTGTGATATTTCGTGTGGGTTTTATTTTTAGCTTAGGGTTTGGGCGGAAAAAGAGCTAAATGCCCTTTTAAGGGCAATGCCCATCCAGATTCCCTTTTCAGGGCAATGGGGAACTTAGGTTTTCTTAGATAGGATTTTATTTAGGGGGTTGGTTGTGTGGGTGGTGGGTTTTACTGTTGGGGGGTTGTTTGTATTTTTTTTTTACAGGTAAAAGAGCTGATTTCTTTGGGGCAATGCCTCGCAAAAGGCCCTTTTAAGGGCCATTGGTAGTTTATTGTAGGCTAGGGTTTTTTTATTTTGGGGGGGTTATTTTGATAGGGCTATTAGATTAGGTGTAATTAGTTTAAATATTTGATCATTTATTTTTTATTTTGTGTAATTTAGTTTTTTTTATTGTAATTTAGTTAATTGTATTTAATTGATGAAATTTATTTAGTTGTAGTGTAAGGTTAGGTGTTAGTGTAAGGCAGTTAAAGGGACAGTCAACACCAGAATTTTTGTTGTTTTAAAAGATAGATCATTCTTTTATTACCCATTCCCCAGTTTTGCATAACCAACACTGTTATATTAATATACTTTTTACCTCTGTGATTACCTTGTATCTAAGCATCTTCTGACAACCCCCTGATCACATGACATTTTATTTATTATCTATTGACTTTCATTCTAGCCAATTAGTGCAGTGTCTGCCACAATTCACAGGTGTGCTCACAATGTTATCTATATGGCTTACAGGAACTAACTCTCCCCTGTTGTGAAAAGCAAATACAAAAGCATGTGATTAGAGGCGGCCTTCAAGGGCTTAGAAATTATCATATGAGCCTTCCTAGGTTTAGCTTTCAACTAAGAATACCAAGAGAACAAAGCAAAATTGGTGATAAAAGTAAATTGGAAAGTTGTTTAAAATTACATGCCTTATTTGAAACATGAAAGTTTTTTTTGGACTTGACTGTCCCTTTAACAAAAAAGCAGTACAAGACTGCTGAAAAATGTACAACTGAAAGCACTCAAATTCCCTGTAAATTGAATAGATCTAGTGAGCAACAAATGGTACTTACTCAAAAGGAAAAATGTATAAAATATCACTTTTATTAAGGCAATTTTAAAATAAATGGACACAAATGGTAAAGACACAGGAATGACCTCTAGACTTAAAAAACATAAGTATAAGGTGAAGTGGTTAAACGGAAGAACCAGTGAGGGTAATAAAAAGCTGGAGACTCTGACTCTTACACTGTGTCAAAGAATAAAAGATTCACAATAGTGATTTTATATTAATGTTAGTAGCCAGAGTGAGTAATTTTGACCAGTTAGATATAGATTTATTAAGAATTAAAGTCTGAGGGTAAAAGCCTATACCAAATAATAATATCCCTCTGGTTAGTTGATATCTAATTATTTAAATTGGAGTTCAATACTTCCAGATAGTATCATATGTATCTATATATAGAGACCATTAATATATGTTGGTGTTTTGTGCTTATTGTAGACTTGAAGTGTATAAAAGTAACCAAGTCCCTTTTGATAGGTAGTTGACAAAGAGATACTTGTTTCCTATATATTGCTGCTTAATGTTAAATATGATACATGGTCGTTACAGTAAATGCAGCTATGTCCCAAATAAACCTTGTTTCCACAGTTTGGTTTTACTATATGCTTGTGGGGATTATAGTACACCAAATAAAGATATGTTACGTTATCTACCCTCCTGACAATATATCACGTATATAGGTGTAATTATAATAATAACAGTCTCAAAACATACTATTTCCCTGTTGCATCTATAATACGTTTGTCAACTTCTGTATTCAGGTGGAATAGTGTGTATATTGCTGTATGTTGGGTAACGGTTAAAATAAGCCGGTTGGAGATTGTCTATATACTCCTAGGATTTACATCAATTCAAAGATATAATATATATACATTGTCCTTTGAACAACCTTGCCTGTGTTTATAGTTCCCAATTATACAGCAGCAAAAATAGGAATGTATTTCTATATGCGTCTATGACAGTTTACATAAACCCTATAAAGATATGTTGCGCAATCTGCGCTTGTAACCTTAATCACAAAAATAAACTGAGGTAGTTTAAATTAATCCTATAAAGATTTGTTGCACTGTCTAAGCTTATAACCTTAATCACATGAATAAACTAAGGTAGTTTCAATTTATCCTATCAAGGTTCGTTGCACTTACTGCGCTTCTAACAATGGTCACATGAATAATCAAGTCATGCTTTGCAGACTAAGCTGCTAAATTGTGGTTCTGTTTAACGTACAAATATCACCGTTAAAGGGACAACATCACCATTATAAAAACGCTCATGATTATAGGCTAAATACCAGCCATTTAAATAAAGTAAGCGTTTATAATTAATGAATGGTTTGAGGTAAAGTTTTTAAGCTAGATTCCTGCTAAGTTAAAAAAGAAAGTGAGAGCCCATTAACTCCCCAACCTTCCCTGACATGTTTCGCCAACAAACTCGGCTTTTTCAAAGGGTTACGGCAATGCCGTTGTGGCGGGTATTTATCCATTTGTGACTCCGCCTATGATCATGACATCATTATTTGACCTCCAATCAGATGCTGAGGAGTCATTGATCGTTTGTGTGTCTCCACCTCAAAGAATGTGACAATTATTCATTGAATGTTATTTTGTTAGCTGGATAAATTCAATTGGCTAATCTTACAGTACATTTACAAAAGTTAGAAAAGATTCTCATATGATTGTTTACCAAACGAATTAGAGACATACAAATTCATAATATAAGGAATATAGGACATGTACAAAAAATTATATATTATACTTCTTTGGGCAAGTACGAGTGGTACTTACTAAAAATATGAATTATGATTATAAATTGCGCATAAGAGTAACATACTATAAATTTATTATAAACCATTCAATAATCTCAATTGAGAGTTTATTAGGAAACAATCCAAAGAAATATATATAGATAGTGTGTCAAGGCTTATTCTTTACTATGTAGACTTAAACTTATAATTTTAATGAAGAACATAACAGATTTGCAAATGACAAGTGAATGAAAGTGAATATGATGAAATAACGTTACCAAAATACACATAATGATAAATCTCTTTCTAAATAAAAAGAAAATGGTTATTGCTGGGGGGTTAAAAACAATAATTTACTGTGGGGAATCTACCTAAGGTATACATGAAGTGTGACTTATGAAATGGTGAAAGTGACAAAGTGTGTGTGACTATGTGAAAAAAGAGGGAGTGAAAGTGAATGACCGACTATGAGCAATATGCAATATCAATATTTAATGGAAACCTAAAGTGATAGTCCTAGCCTGGGCTAGCAGTGTATATATCAAAATTGTGACCAGTGAGGTGATCCTTACCTATGGCCAATGTACAGTGTATCAGTGTTTAATAAGAACTTATACAAATCCTCCTATTAAACAAACATTTATTCTTATTTAATAAATTCTCATTTATTCTCTTATTGACATTAAAATGTGTGTGTCTAAGTGCTGGGGGTGAATATGAATACAAATTTAATTGACAATTAAAAATAAGTTTCTCCTTGAACTTTATACTAATACAGATAGCGTGTCGGATGGGTAGCTTACCCATCTGTATTTGAAATTAAGATTTTTAATTATAATAATGCTATTAGAAGTAATATTAGTGAATCATTCATAAACATGTCTGTGAGGGATCCCATTTGACCAAACTATCCTAAAAATAACTAACTTATTGACTCTTATACTGTATACTGTTCTGAAGGGAAACTCCCATACCATTATCCTATCCTACTGTCAACTGGTGTATTAAATTGAATAGATATATATATATATATATAAAATATATATATATATATATATATATATATATATAAATTGTATATAGAATTTCTGTTATCTCTCATTTTAGTCTCTTACCCCCTTGGTATAAAATGTCTCCTCTATTATAATAAATATGTGTACATTAAAGGTTTTTACGATTCTTATAAATATTAGACATGTGCGATTCATTTCGGATCGATTCGGAAATTCGGCCGAATTTATTAAATTCGGAGATTCGGATCGATTCAAATTTCTGAATCGAAATAGTGCCAAATCTACCGAATAAATCCGAATTAGTTCGGATTTATTCGGTAGATTCGGATGGCCATGGATTGCACTAGTATTGTACAGTATATTAGGTTATATCACTCTGCTATGGGTTACACCTAATATACAGTACATAATACTAGTCTAATACACAGCATATCCCACCTAACACATACTGAAATTCCGAATCGAACCGAACCGAATCCAGCCGAATTTATTCTAATCCGAATGAATCCGAAATGAATCCGAAACGAATTCATTCGAATTTTTCCGAATTCGAATCGATCCGAACCGAAATTAAAAAAAATCTGAATCAATGCGAACCAAAACGAATTTTTCAATCATTCACAAGTCTAATAAATATGAAAAATAATTGTTATGTTCATTCAATCCATTTGGTTGAACAGAATTCATCAGGAAAATCCATCTGCTTTCCCACTGTAAAAGTGTTTTAGTTATGTCTCCACCTCTTATACCCAAATTGATCTTTTGAATGCCAGTGCAAAGTAAATTGCCAACTTTGCTTTGGTGTTATTTGTGGAAGTGGTGAGTTACCGAGGTGATATTTTTGTGTCTCTGTAAATCTTTTACAGAGTTCTTAATATTATGCAGATTTTCTTGTAGACGTGTACGTAATTTACGTGTTGTCATGCCTAGGTCTTTGGACAGCTGCATTGAATCATGTAGATCCCACCAGTTGTGTTACAACTTATGTAAGATTTAATATCATGTGTTTTCCCAAATCTGTCATGGATTTTTATGGTTTTACACATGTGTCTGCAACTGCAGCATGTACCACATGGATGAGAGCCCTGTATAGATCTTGTATTAGTTTTTTTCTTATTAGAAAAATGGCTGGGACTGACAATATCTTTCAAATTCCTACATCTTCTATAGCTCACGTCTACTTTATTACCTAATATCTGTTTTAACGTTGCATCTGACTGTAAGATATTCCAGTGATTGTTAATAACATTAATTACTTTTTGGCTATAGGAGTTATAGGTCAATATTAATCTGGTTTTTCCATCAGATTTTTGACATTTTGGTTTCAATAGCGTGTGTCTTGGAGTTAATCTAGCTCTTGTTTTGGCCTTCTTAACAGATGTCTTACTGTATCCCCGTTTTAATCATCTCTCCTCCAGTTCTTGAGCTCTGGCATTAAATTGATTGTCTTCTGAACAATTATGTCTAGTTCTTAGAAATTCCCCAATTGGCAGGGACCTAATGGTGCATGGGCACTTGTGCTATATAAAAATGTGTTAGTAGCTGTGGATTTCCTGAACAAATCTGTTCCAATCTGTCCATTTTGCTTTTTGAAGATTCTCAAGTCTAGAAAAGGTACCTCTTTCTGGCTCATATGATAAGTGAGTTTGATATTACATTCATTATTATTTAGTTCCTTCAAGAAATCTTCCAATTTGTTTTTTGGACCTTCCAAAATGAATATGATGTCATCTATGTATCTCAGCCATATGGGTATATGCTGAGAATATTCATCATGTCTATCCGAAAAAACAATTTTTTGTTCCCACCAACCTAGGAATAAATTTGCATAGAACGTAGATATTTTAGGTTTAGTTACAGTTAAGAATTTCTTCTCTTTTGCTGAAATGATACCATTAAGTCTGGCTTGAGTGATCAGATTCTGATATTGATCAAGAAAATCTTGAAGAGGACAGGACCATCATTTTTTGTTACAGGTGACATCTTTTAGTTGTCTGTTTCCTGTAAGTACATATTGTTGGGCCAAATTACAATATTTCCGCCTTTATCAGCTTGGAGTATTATTACATCATCCCATTCTTTAATTTCTAACAAAGCTTTCGCTTCTCCTTTGCTTAGATTTTTACATAGGGAGTGTAACTCTAGTTGGGAGAGTTCAGTACATACCATTTCATTGAATATTTGAATACAGGGTGCATTGGAGAGTTTAGGGATGTAATTAGATTTATGGTTCAGATTTTGGCGCCAACTATTACTATTAGCAGGTTCATTTTCCAATAGTAAATCTTCCAAATCTTGTAATCTCTCTCTTTCCTCTATTGTCAAATTAGATGGTATCACATTAGGTGGGGTGGATTTGATTGTACTGTACTGTTTTTTAAGGAGCAGTTTTCTTAAATATAAATGTACATCTTTTATGATCTCAAACTTGTCAATACCTCTATTGGGGCAAAATGAAAGGCCTTTAGATAGTAAGCTAATATGATTTTGAGACAGCATTTTTGTAGATAAATTAATAATCTTTAGGTTTTCGTCCTCAGTCTGGAGAATGGACTGGAGGTTCTCTTGTATGGTTTGGCTGCCTGGTTTCTGTCTTTGGCATTTCTGCTTTGTGATAGTTTTTTGTTTGCCCCTCCCACCTCTTCTGGTGTGTCTGAATTTGAACTGTCCTCTTCTAAAAAATCCTTCCTTTTGCGAGTACTTACAATAGTAGAGTTAGTTGCTTCCTTATGGGATACTGAAGGCTCCTCGACAATTAAATCTGATTCTTCAGCATCAGTGTCTGAAATGTCACTTTCAATAATATTAACTCTATTATGAGTGTTACGTGTGTTATTGTATTTAAATCTCCTTTTCCATTTATAAACTCTTTTACTTTGGAAATCTTCCAAATCTCTCTTAAATTTACCCATTTTGGTTTGTTTAATGTCACTTTCATATTTGTCTAATTCTTTTTGGTATTTTTATAAGCTAATTCGAATTCTTTGAGATTTTCAAACTGTTTTAACTGTTCATTTTGAGTAACAATAATCTCTTCTAATCTGTCATACTCTGATTTATCATGTCTTATCAGAATGTTCAGGAGTTTGTTCGAACACTCCGATAAGGAATCTTCCCATTCAGTGCTGAGATTCTTGTCTCTGAATTCATATGCAGGAAACAGTTGAATTCTAAGACCACGTGGTATTAGCTTTTTTTCCAGATATTTATCAAATAAATGATGGTTCCAACATACCTTATCTTGTTTATATAAGTTTTGGTGTAAATCTCTCAGAACCCTGTCTAGAGTATCAGGATTAACTTAATTAATTTGAGAAGGAGATTGATTGAATACTTCTTGGAGGTCTGTTAATTGTTTTTGTTGTCTAGTTGCTCTGTATAGTTCAAATTTAGTAGCCATTTTACTGGTTTAATTTCCAGTTAAGTGTGCTCTATTGGTCAATACCTATTGACTAGGTAAAAGAAGAAATTTGCAAAATATCCCAATGGCACTACTTATAAGGTGAAAGGGAACTAATTTGAAGGGTGATTTACAGTGGAGAGTAGCACAATTATCTACCCCCCAAGAAAACCTGTTGTATAATATATCACAGGAGGTGTTGTGTACTAGATACAATTAACAAAAAAGCAGTACAAGACTGCTGAAAAATGTACAACTGAAAGCACTCAAATTCCCTGTAAATTGAATAGATCTAGTGAGCAACAAATGGCAGATACTCAAAAGGAAAAATGTATAAAATATCACTTTTATTAAGGCAATTTTAAAATAAATGGACACAAATGTTAAAAACACAGGAATGACCTCTAGACTTAAAAAACATATGTATAAGGTGAAGTGGTTAAACAGTTAGTGTAAGACAGGTTAGGTTTTATTTTACAGGTAAATTTTTATTTATTAGAACTAGGTAGCTAGTAAATAGTTAATAACTATTTACTAACTAGTCTACCTAGCTAAAATAAATACAAACTTAGCTGTAAAATAAAAATAAAACCTAAGATAGATACAATGTAACTATTAGTTATACAGGGAGTGCAGAATTATTAGGCAAGTTGTATTTTTGAGGATTAATTTTATTATTGAACAACAACCATGTTCTCAATGAACCCAAAAAACTCATTAATATCAAAGCTGAATAGTTTTGGAAGTAGTTTTTAGTTTGTTTTTAGTTATAGCTATTTTAGGGGGATATCTGTGTGTGCAGGTGACTATTACTGTGCATAATTATTAGGCAACTTAACAAAAAACAAATATATACCCATTTCAATTATTTATTTTTACCAGTGAAACCAATATAACATCTCAACATTCACAAATATACATTTCTGACATTCAAAAACAAAACAAAAACAAATTAGTGACCAATATAGCCACCTTTCTTTGCAAGGACACTCAAAAGCCTGCCATCCATGGATTCTGTCAGTGTTTTGATCTGTTCACCATCAACATTGCGTGCAGCAGCAACCACAGCCTCCCAGACACTGTTCAGAGAGGTGTACTGTTTTCCCTCCTTGTAAATCTCACATTTGATGATGGACCACAGGTTCTCAATGGGGTTCAGATCAGGTGAACAAGGAGGCCATCTCATTAGATTTTCTTCTTTTATACCCTTTCTTGCCAGCCACGCTGTGGAGTACTTGGACGCATGTGATGGAGCATTGTCCTGCATGAAAATCATGTTTTTCTTGAAGGATGCAGACTTCTTCCTGTACCACTGCTTGAAGAAGGTGTCTTCCAGAAACTGGCAGTAGGACTGGGAGTTGAGCTTGACTCCATCCTCAACCCGAAAAGGCCCCACAAGCTCATCTTTGATGATACCAGCCCAAACCAGTACTCCACCTCCACCTTGCTGGCGTCTGAGTCGGACTGGAGCTCTCTGCCCTTTACCAATCCAGCCACAGGCCCATCCATCTGGCCCATCAAGACTCACTCTCATTTCATCAGTCCATAAAACCTTAGAAAAATCAGTCTTGAGATATTTCTTGGCCCAGTCTTGACGTTTCAGCTTGTGTGTCTTGTTCAGTGGTGGTCGTCTTTCAGCCTTTCTTACCTTGGCCATGTCTCTGAGTATTGCACACCTTGTGCTTTTGGGCACTCCAGTGATGTTGCAGCTCTGAAATATGGCCAAACTGGTGGCAAGTGGCATCTTGGCAGCTGCACGCTTGACTTTTCTCAGTTCATGGGCAGTTATTTTGCGCCTTGGTTTTTCCACACGCTTCTTGCGACCCTGTTGACTATTTTGAATGAAACGCTTGATTGTTAGATGATCACGCTTCAGAAGCTTTGCAATTTTAAGAGTGCTGCATCCCTCTGCAAGATATCTCACTATTTTTGACTTTTCTGAGCCTGTCAAGTCCTTCTTTTGACCCATTTTGCCAAAGGAAAGGAAGTTGCCTAATAATTATGCACACCTTTACAATGCAGGAGTGCGGAGGTTTAGGGGTTAATATGTTTATTATTGTGGCGGCGATGTCCGGAGCGGCAGATTAGGGGTTAATAATTTTATTTTAGTCTTTGCGATGCGGAAGGGCCACGGTTTAGGGGTTAATAGGTAGTTTATGGGTGTTAGTGTACTTTTTAGCGCTTTAGTTATGAGTTTTATGTTACGACGTTGTAACATAAAAGCCATAACTACTGACTTTCAGTTTATGGTATGGATCTTGACAGTATAGGCTGTACCGCTCGCTTTTTGGCCTCCCAGGCAAACTCGTAATACCGGCGCTATGGAAGTCCCATTGAAAAAGGACTTTTGGAAAGCTGCGGTAGTTACGTTGCGTTACGGCCAAAAAAGTGTGCGGTACACCTATACCTGCAAGACTCTTAATACCAGCGGTAATGAAAAAGAGCCATAACGCTGCTTTTTCACTCTTACCGCAAAACTCATAATCTAGCCGTTAGTTATTTGCGTTGTGGAGGGTTGGCGGTTTAGGAGTTAATAGTTTAATTAGGTTTAATGCGATGTGGGGTTTTGGCATTTTAGGGGTTAATAGGTTAATTATATTTATTGCGATTTTGGTGGTTGGCGGTTTAGGGGTTAATGGGTTAATTAGGTTTATTGCGATGTGGGGGTTTGTCGGTTTAGGGGTTAATAGGTTGATTAGGTTTTTTGCGATGTTAGGGGTTGGCGGTTATGGGGATAATATTTTAATTATGTTATTTGCGGATTAGGGGTTAATAACTTTATTATTTTGCGATGTGGGGGTTTGCGGTTTAGGTGTTTGTTAATACTTAGGGCTTTTTTTGTTATACTTTGTGCGGGCGAGTAGTTTTTTCTTGTTATACTTTGTACGGGCGAGTAGTTTTTTTTGTTATACTTTGTACGGGCGAGTAGTTTTTTTTGTTATACTTTGTGCGGGCGAGTAGGTTTTTTTTGTTATACTTCGTGCGGGTGGTTATGTGTTTTTTATTTATTTCTTGCGGGCATTTACGTGCTTTTTGGATATTTTGTGCGGTTGCATGTTTTTTTTAAGGCTTTGGGTTTGCCTACGCTGCATCCAGGTGGATTCATTTTCGGAATAAACAAGGTTGATTCTTTCACCACCCTGCCATTTTTGGAATCCACTGGGATACAGCTTCGCTGCATCCAGGTGGATTCTTTTGGCTGTGTGCGTAGCCAAAATTCTTTTGAGGGTGCGTGCGCAACTGACGACGGACGCGTTACCAACGCGATTATATTATAGATGACATTTCTGCATTGTGTGAGCTCCTGAAGACCTGAAGAATATAATATCTGGAATAGTTACATAAGGTGAAAAATTCTAAAGTCATAAAACTTCTCACTTTCTGCTGAAAAACTGATTGAGAAAAGTACCTTTAAATATAGCAATTATAATCCTCCAATGTTCTTAAACCGGATTTATTCAAAGGACAGTCAGAATGAACCGATTGTGATTCAAATAGAGCAAGTTACTTCTGTTATCACTTTTGCTTCATTCTCTTGGTTGAATAGTAAGCTCAGGGGCAGCAATACAGTACTGGGAGCTAGCTGATCACATCTGTTGAATCAATGACAATAGGAATATATGAGCAGTCACCAATCAGCAGCTAGTGCATAGCCAGAGCCATCTCAAAACATTGTGCTGCCTGGGTTCAGACATTAAAGCAGCAGAGATTAAAGTTCAGCTTATTAACAATCCACATGAGACCATGCAGATGAGAATCATATATGATGAATTTCACTTTAAAACCACTATGATCCAGCACATGATTTCCGTATGTGATTCTCCTGTCGAATGCTGCCTGGGTCCTGTGGTCCCATCTGGTCCAGTTATAGAACCAGCCCTGTGTATTGCTAGGGTTACAACCTGTCCGGGAATAGCCCGGAGAGTCTGGGTTTCCATTTGTGTGCCAAGGTTTGAAGCTTAGTCAGACATGCAAATGTCCAGGTTTGGTGGGAAATGTGGTGGAACTATACGCTGCCTAGTAGTACTGTACTAGTAATGTTCTTCTTACTGAGTGGTGGCTCCTACATAATACTTAGATGTGGTATGTGTGTGAGTGTCTTTGTCAGTGTCATTGTGTGTGTGTGTGTGTGAAAGAGTATGTGTCTTTGTGTGTGTGAAAGAGTATGGGGGGTAGTTATCAAGCCGTCAACCTCAAATACGCTGGAATTCCGCAGCGTATTTGTGGCGAGGCTGATTCGCCTTAGTTATCAAAGGCTACAAACCGGCAAAAGTAGAATTTTGTGACGTAAACTTCGATCCGCCGGACTCCGTCCGACACAGATCGATTCTTACGTCACTCCAGATGTTCCGCACACAAGTACGGCACAATCTCACTACTTTTGCTAGTTATCAAAAAACTAGCTGGTACGCTCGGCATTTTTACGGCCCAGCGTACCTGGTTTTCAAACCGCCAGCCTGGAGGCGGCGGATCCCATAGGAATCAATGGGAGTCTGACCATAGCGAAAGTACAAGTTCGCTGCTGACAGACATCCCATTCATTCCTATGGGAGCTATCTGCACCTAACACCCTAACATGTACCCCGAGTCTAAACACCACTAATCTGTCCCCCCTACACCGCCGCATCTAAATAAAGTTATTACCCCCTAAACCGCCGCTTCCGGAGCCCACCGACACTATAATAAATATGTTAACCCCTAAACCGCTGCTGCCGGAGCCCACCGCAAGCTACTCTATACATATTAACCCCTAAACCGCCGCTCTCGGAGCCCACCGCCAACTACATTATACCTAGTAACCCCTATCCTGCCCCCCCTATACCGCCGCCCTCTATAATAAATTTATTAACCCCTAATCTGCCCCCCCTACACCGTCGCCACCTATAATAAATTTATTAACCCCTAATCTGCCCCCCCTACACCGTCGCCACCTATAATAAATTTATTAACCCCTATCCTGCCCCCCACTACACCGCCGCCACTGTAATAAAATTATTAACCCCTAAACCTAAGTCTAACACTAACCCTAACACCCCCTAACTTAAATATTAATTAAATAAATCTAAATCATATTTCTATTATGAACTAAATGAATCCTATTTAAAACTAAATACTTACCTTTAAAATAAACCCTAATATAGCTACAATATAAATTATAATTATATTCTAGCGATTTTAGGATTTTTTTTTATTTTACAGGTACCTTTCAATTTATTTTAACTAGGTACAATAGCTATTAAATAGTTATTAACTATTTAATAGCTTACCTAGCTAAAATAAAGAGAAATTTACCTGTGAAATAAAAACTAACCTAAGTTACAATTACACCTAACACTACACTATACTTTAATAAATTATTCCTATTTAAAACTAAATACTTACCTGTAAAATAAACCCTAATATAGCTACAATATAATTAATAATTACATTGTAGCTATCTTAGGATTTATATTTATTTTACAGGTAACTTTGTATTTATTTTAGCTAGTTCGAATAGTTATTAAATAGTTATTTACTATTTAATAACTACCTAGCTAAAAGAAATACAAAATTACCTGTAAAATAAATCCTAACCTAAGTTACAATTAAACCTAACACTACACTATCATTAAATAAATTAAATAAACTACCTACAAATAACTACAATTAAATACAATTACATAAACTAAAGTACAAAAAATAAAAAAGCTAAGTTACAAAAAATAAAAAAAATAAGTTACAAACATTTAAAAACATATTACAACAATTTTTAAGATACTTACACCTAATCTAAGCCCCCTAATAAAATAACAAACCCCCCAAAATAAAAAAAATGCCCTACCCTATTCTACATTAAAAAAGTTCAAAGCTCTTTTACCTTACCAGCCCTTAAAAGGGCCTTTTGTGGGGGCATGCCCCAAAGAGTTCAGCTCTTTTGCCTGTAAAAGAAAAATACAAACCCCCCCAACATTAAAACCCACTACCCACATACCCCTAATCTAACCCAAACCCCCCTTAAAATAACCTAACACTAATCCCCTGAAGATCATCCTACCTTTAGTTGTCTTCACTCAGCCGAGCCACCGATGGAACTGAAGAGGACATACGGACCGGCAGAAGTTATCCTCCAAGGGGCGCTGAAGAAATCTTCCATCCGGGCGAGGTCATCTTCCAAGAGGCGCTGAAGAAGTCTTCTATCTGGGCGAGGTCATCTTCGAAGCCGGGTCTTGAATCTTCATCCCGCCGACGCGGAACATCCTTCTTTCCCGACGAACTACCGACGAATGAAGGCTCCTTTAAGGGACGTCATCCAAGATGGCGTCCCTTCAATTCCGATTGGCTGATAGGATTCTATCAGCCAATCGGAATTAAGGTAGGAAAAATCTGATTGGCTGATGGAATCAGCCAATCAGATTCAAGTTCAATCCGATTGGCTGAACTTGAATCTGATTGGCTGATTCCATCAGCCAATCAGATTTTTCCTACCTTAATTCCGATTGGCTGATAGAATCCTATCAGCCAATCGGAATTGAAGGGACGCCATCTTGGATGACGTCCCTTAAAGGAGCCTTCATTCGTCGGTAGTCCGTCGGGAAAGAAGGATGTTCCGCGTCGGCGGGATGAAGATTCAAGACCCGGCTTTGAAGATGACCTCGCCCGGATAGAAGACTTCTTCAGCGCCTCTTGGAAGATGACCTCGCCTGGATGGAAGATTTCTTCAGCGCCCCTTGGAGGATAACTTCTGCCGGTCCGGATGTCCTCTTCAGTTCCATCGGTGGCTCGGCTGAGTGAAGACAACTAAAGGTAGGATGATCTTCAGGGGATAAGTGTTAGGTTATTTTAAGGGGGGTTTGGGTTAGATTAGGGGTATGTGGGTGGTGGGTTTTAATGTTGGGGGGGGTTGTATTTTTCTTTTACAGGCAAAAGAGCTGAACTCTTTGGGGCATGCCCCCACAAAAGGCCCTTTTAAGGGCTGGTAAGGTAAAAGAGCTTTGAACTTTTTTAATGTAGAATAGGGTAGGGCATTTTTTTATTTTGGGGGGGTTTGTTATTTTATTAGGGGGCTTAGATTAGGTGTAAGTAGCTTAAAATTGTTGTAATATGTTTTTAAATGTTTGTAATTTATTTTTTTTATTTTTTGTAACTTAGCTTTTTTATTTTTTGTACTTTAGTTAGTTTATGTAATTGTATTTAATTGTAGTTATTTGTAGGTAGTTTATTTAATTTATTTAATGATAGTGTAGTGTTAGGTTTAATTGTAACTTAGGTTAGTTTTTATTTTACAGGTAAATTTCTCTTTATTTTAGCTAGGTAAGCTATTAAATAGTTAATAACTATTTAATAGCTATTGTACCTAGTTAAAATAAATTGAAAGGTACCTGTAAAATAAAAATAAATCCTAAGATAGCTACAATATAATTATTATTTATATTGTAGCTATATTAGGGTTTATTTTATAGGTAAGTATTTAGTTTTAAATAGGATTAACTTAGTTAATAATAGAAATATTATTTAGATTTATTTAATTAATATTTAAGTTAGGGGGGTGTTAGGGTTAGTGTTAGACTTAGGTTTAGGGGTTAATAATTTTATTACAGTGGCGGCGGTGTAGTGGGGGGCAGGATAGGGGTTAATAAATTTATTATAGTTGGCGACGGTGTAGGGGGGGCAGGATAGGGGTTAATAAATTTAATATAGGTTGCGGCGGGTTCAGGGAGCGGCGGTTTAGGGGTTAAACTATTTTTTTATTTGCGGCGAGGTGCGGGATCAGCAGGATAGGGGTTAATAACTTTATTATAGAGGGCGACGGTATAGGGGGGGCAGGATAGGGGTTACTAGGTATAATGTAGGTGGCAGCAGTGTCCGGGAGCGGCGGTTTAGGGGTTAATACATTTATAAGACTTGCGGCGGGGTCTAGGAGCGGCGGTTTAGGGGTTAATACATTTATAAGACTTGCGGCAGGGTCTAGGAGCAGCGGTTTAGGGGTTAATACATTTATCAGAGTTGGGGCAGGGTCTAGGAGCGGCGGTTTAGGGGTTAGTAACTTTGTTTAGTTGCGGGGGGCTCCGGGGGCGCCGGTATAGGGGGTAGAACAGTGTAGTTTAGTGTGGTTGCTTAGTGACAGGCTAGCAAGAAAGCTGTCAAACAGCCGAAGAGCAGCGAGATCGGATGAGTGATAACTCTCACAGTCCGCTGCTCATCGCCCCGCGGCTTTTTGACAGCTTTTTTTGATAACTTAGGCGTATTTTTTCAGGTCCGCGGCGGCGAAGGTAGGCGGGCGTATTGGGCCGGTGAAGGCAGGAAAGTTGACACGTTGATAACTACCCCCCCATGTGTCTTTGTGTGTGTGGGTGAGAGAGAATGTGTGTGAGAGTGTATGTTTAAGTGTGTGACAGTGTGTGTATTTGAAAGAGAGTATGTGTGTGTTAGTGTGCAAGAGTGTGTGTGTGAGATAGAGAGTGTGTGAGAGTGTGTGTATGTGTAAGAGAGTATGTGTGTGTTAGTGTGCAAGTGTGTGTGTGTGAGATAGTGTGTGAGAGTGAAAATGTCTATATGAGAGTTTGTGCTTATTTGCTATTATACGTAGTGTGTACTCTGCAAAAACAAATATCTGTGCTGTGCTTCGGGTGCAAGAGTCTTTGGGTTCGGTCTGAACTAAAGGTGGTAATCCTATACATTGCTGCTCCTAAAGCAAATAAGATAATTGGTTGGTATCCTACATTTCTGTTTGAGAAGGATGCACACATACATTACAGTATAGTGCTTAATAAAATAAGCAGTTAAAAATCATACTGAAAGTTGTGGTAAAAATCCTTAATTTTTTATTTTAAAAATAATATTAATATAATGCATAAAAATGTGTATTACGGCTAACCGCCGAGCTAGATGGTAGCATAGGGAAAGAGCTCTGTCAGCATTACCTGCTTTTATTTGCTTAAAAGTGAAATTTAGCCTTTATTTTTTGGCAGATTCTGCAGAGAATAACCTAGAATAGATCACTACATCAGGATCTCAACCGGGTCTGCACTTATCACCCTGTGGCGACACCTGTTTGGGCTCAAACTTTCAGTGCCGACTACCCTATCCTGCTGCTGACTAGATTGTGGACACGGACATCCGGAGGGTCGGGGCTCCGCTCCGGAGCCGTTTCTATTGCCCCTGGCCCTGAAAGAAGAGGTCCTGCTTACCCGGTGTGCTCCGGTCTCCCTGTGTCCCCTTGAGACCTTCACCTCCCATTAACTTGCGGTATACCACCGCTCCCAGAGACCTACCTCGTTATTGCAGGGGCCTGCCATCCACGGTGAGTGTCTCACCCATCTGTCTGGGACTGCGTCAGTTTACCGGAGGGCACCCCCGGCACTCAGTGACACGCCTACATATCTCCGGTGGAGGACAGCTTCAAGGCGCAAATGGCCGCCATCTTGGCCGCGGCCTACCATCAGGGCCTGTGCTGCGGTGGAGAGTTATCCCTTTGGGCGGATCTGCCCAAGTTCCAGAAGGAAATAAATTATTTGTTAGGTGCTGGCCCCGCAGCTGGTAAACTCCAGAGGGGCATATAATTAAGTTAAACAACTGGCAGGTCACATCCTGCACGGAGCCCACGTGGGGCAGCTGCCTCAAGCACCTCAGGCTTAAACAGTGAATCACAAGCACTCAATTTAGGGCACAGTGCACAACTGAATTAACACCTTTGGAGCTACCCAACCCCTGATATCTTGCCAGGGCAGTCTCTTATTACCCTCTTTCCTGTGGGCTAGTACACATGAATCACCACAAATAATGAAATGTACAGTTTGCTAGCATGACGTTATCCTGCATATTGCTCTTAATAAAGCTGTAACTGAGACTCATATACTCCCTAGATCATCTTACACCCTAAGGACTGGCCTATTTCAGTTTCTGCTGCCCTAGCCAAGGCCTATAAACCCTGAGTATTACACCCTGGACAGTCTGCAAAATCACTATACAGCAGCACCACTGCCTGAGGTTTAAGTCTCATTTGGTAACCTTCCTCTTTGACACAGAATCTTGCTGCTTCTTTACCCCCACCAGTGTTGCCTTCGCTACTTGAACCCAGGCAGAATAAACACACTCCCCCCCCCCTTTCCTGCCGCCCTGCTGGTCGGTGGGTCATACCCCACTCCCTTTTTCCGTGATCGCCCTGTGAGGGTAACCTCCCTGGGGTGGGTGTGTGCAAAGCTAAATTGCCCTTGATCTGGCCCTTGCCCAGGAAACCACAGTAGTGGGGTTCAAACAGACCCCCTGAAACCAGCCGGCTGATATTTCAGACACAAGAGTACCTTTTCTTGCGTCCTGAAGGGCGTGCTAGCCTGGTGCACCACCATGGAGGGCTAAACTACAATATGCATTAGGTCAGGGGCCCAGGGGTGAACCAAAATCAACCAGCAACAAAGGGAAGGAATCTTATATAGGTACATTATCCGCTAAGTCTCACACCAAAGGTTTCTACTCTACTCTATATAGCCACTTACGGCCGCAGACTGGGTGGAGATATGTCTCAGGCCCAGAGAAGAAAATTAAAAGGTCCTGCAGGTCCAAAGAGGACAATGAAAGAACATTTCCAACAATCTCACAGAGAGCCAACACTCTGCTCAGAGGATGACCTCTCGGATTCTACTTGTCACTCAGAGCCCGGTTCTGGGAGAGATCCTGGCACAGCCTCACACCCGGCTATCCTAGCCGACATTGCTAGATCCAACAATGATTTGATGGTCCAGATAAAAACCATGCTGGCTTCTCACCATGACTCCATCTGTAAAAGATTTGATAAGTCCTGTTCGGAGCTTAAAAGAGACATAGCTACAATCGGTGAACGCACAGACACACTTGAGCGAAGACAAGAAGACCTGTCAATTGACCACACTAATCTGGTCTCATATTCTGAGAATCTCCCAGATTAGAGTCCTAATTAAAGGTGTATTCTTGCTCACACTCCACACTTGGTATCTCGAAACTACCCTCCTCCCACAGATTTTTAAAGTGCACTAAGGCATGTAATCGTACTAGCATATCTCCCTCTCGCTCCTGACCCATCCAACCTTTCAGAGGCCTCCTTCGGACTTCTGGCCTTAATCCAAATATAATTATCACTTACTTACATGTTATGGGACCCTGAGGTGAGTTAATCGAGGCTATCCCACCACTTATATACAGTAAAGGGAGGGTATAGGTTTTAGCCCCTTTTTTTTATTTTTTTATTTTTTTTATTTTGGGACCTCAGGTCAGATCTATTTTGCAATATGTATCTCAACATGTCCAGTTGATGCTGTTAAGGTTTGATCTTTTTCACAACATATTTCCACATGTCAAGTTTGTGCTGTTATTTTTAAGCCTGATCCAGACATTTTCAAATTGTTGCTGACCAGTTTTGCTACATACTTGTTGATGGACTCCGGACTGAAAGGATTGACAAAGTTTATTTGCTGTTGCTGCTGTAATAATTGTCCACTTTGTGTGTTATGTTTAATGTTCCAGGTTTGCCCCTCTGGGCCCACTTGGCCCCTTGCTGATCGAAATTATTACTTTCTAGCTCACTTCTAGTGCCATGGGCACTCTCCCCCCCACACTTTTGAATCTGCTGTGGTCTTCACCTTTAAGTGGAGCACACCGCAGATTTTGGCTGCGTTTTTTCATCACAGACCTCAATCTATAATTCACTTTTGAATTCTCCTCAACTTGAATTTTGTTTCTAGGAATTTTTACGGTTACTCCCTTGTATGGTTACCGGCTAGGAGGGCTTTGTCTCTCACTTAGATCTCCATCCCCCTTCTCCACTTACCTTCTCCCCTACCCCCCCTTTTTCCTTTTTTTTTTTCTCCCACTTATCCCCCCCTAAACATGGCTATCAAATTTGCCACCTTAAATACTCAGGGGCTGAACTCCCCCACTAAGAGAAGCCTCCTTCTTCGTTATCTACTTAGAAATAATGTTGGAGTCGCCATTCTTCAGGAAACCCATTGGTCCCAGGGCTCCTCTTTCCTACAGAACTCAAAATTGTACCCAACTTGTATTTCTGCACCCCACTTGACAAAAAAAAAGAGAGGCGTGGCCATCATGGTTCATAAGTCAATTGCACTTGTGGTTCAGCACGTGGAGACAGACCCGGATGGGCGATTTCTGATTGTGATCTGCACCCTAGAAGGGGTACAAGATACCCTTGTATCTTTATACGCACCTAATGTTGGCCAGCTGGCCTTCCTTAAAAGGGTTCTCCCTCTTGTACAACAACTTTGTAGAGGCACTCTCTTCATGGGGGGGACTTTAACTTAGTCTGGGACCCGACCCTGGATAGGAAATCTTCTAGGCTGAAACCCCTTGACCCTGCAGTTAAGCGAGCCTCTAATCAGTTCAGATCACTGATGTACCAATATGATCTATATGATGTTTGGCGCTGTTTGTCTCCCTCAGAGAAAGACTTCACTTTCTACTCAAACCCACACCTTTGCTACACTAGAATAGACTACTTGCTGTGCCGTCCCCCTTTACTGGATGAGTTGTCCCACCCTAAAATACAGGTTTGTCCATGGTCAGACCATGACATGTTTTCCATTACATTGAAAGACGCCCAAGCCTGAGGGCTTCCACCCTTCTGTTGGAGATTGCACCCATCCCTGATCTCCGGTCCAGCCAGTGTGGAGGCCTCTAGGGTCATCTCAGAATTTCTAACTATTAATGACAACAACTTAACTGGCGACGCTGTGCTATGGGTCACCCTGAAGGCATACATGAGGGGTCACTTCATGAAACAAGCGTCATTGAAACGCAAGCTTTCGGGCAAACCCTTGGCCCAGTTATATTCTGAATTTCGGTCTATGGAAAGATTGAATAAGGATTGTCCCTCGAAACAAATTGCTGAGCAAATCACTGCCATCAGATCTCAAATTAATGTGGCAGAGGAGGTTAAGGTGCAGTCAAACCTCCTGCTTCTCAAACAACTTTTTTATTATAAGGGCAACAGAGCAGACCGGCTCCTGGCCCACAAACTTAGATCCCGAACTCAACAACGCCAAATTCCGGCAATTCAAACCTCCAAGGGGGCAGTTCAGGCACCCAAAGATATTGCCAGTGCTTTTGCCCACTATTACACAGCTTTATATAATCTTGATTCCTCATTACAGAATACTAAGGCCCCTAAGGAGCAGATAGAGAGGTTCTTATCTTCTCTCTCCCTTCCAGCTCTGTCAGAAATTGACGCCCAATGTTTAGCGGGCCCCTTGTCCGAGGACGAATTACTGCAAGCGATTTCCTCGCTTCAGCCGGATAAAGCACCAGGACCGGATGGGTTTACCTCCTTATTTTACAAATCTTTTGCCCCGCAGTTAGCCCCTCTTCTAACTAGATTTTTCAACTCTACATTTCAAGCAGGTAACCTCCGCTCCGAATTTCTCGAAGACTCCATTATAACTCTGCCAAAAGAAGGTAAGGATCATTCTTTGTGTGAAAATTATAGGCCAATTTCACTTATTAATGTAGACGTGAAATTATATGCAAAAATTCTGGCCGCAAGACTGAACAGATTTCTCCCAGATCTAATCAACCCAGATCAAGTGGGCTTCATTCCGGGTAGGCAAGGTTCAGATAATACGAGGCGCCTCTTTATCATCTTCACAGAGGCCGCAGACATGGGAATTCCCCTCCTCGCCCTGTCTATGGACGCTGAAAAAGCGTTTGACAGGGTGAGGTGGGATTACATGTTCTCAACTCTAAAGGCATTCGGACTCCCTGAATCCTTCGTCACAGCAGTGGGATCACTTTACTCATGCCCCACGGCGAAGGTAAGGGGATTAGGGTTTTGTTCTGAAACTGTGAGGATAGCTAACGGTACTAGGCAGGGGTGCCCTCTCTCCCCCTTACTATTCGCTTTGAGTATTGAACCTCTGGCAGTGGCCCTACGGGCCTCTATGCAAATTAAAGAACTGGTCTTGCATGATACACCTCAGAAGTTGGCCCTATATGCGGAAGATTTGACTTTGTTTATCTCCGAGCCAACTGAATCCCTCCCGGCTCTTTTTGACCTGCTGGATAGTTTCGGAAACATTTCCTACTACAAGTTGAATTTGAGTAAAACGGAAGCATATCCCCTAAACCTACCTGATCATGAATTAAACTCACTCAAAAAGAAGTACCATTTTCACTGGTCCCTAATAGGCCTAAAGCACCTTGGGGTGTTCCTGTCCCATGATATCAGGACGGTTTTAACAAAGAATTTCCACACCTTTCTTGCCAATCTCCAGGCAGATTTATGCTCTAGAAAATATGATGAAATCTCCTGGTTTGGGAGAATTGCCGCAGTCAAAATGATGCAGCTCCCTAAATTAACATATCTTTTCAGATGCCTACCAATAAAAGTCCCACTCTCTTTGCTGAACAAATTCCAGGCGGTGATTAATAGATATATATGGAATGGGAAGAAGCCGCGCATTGCAGCGTCCCTATTACAGTGCCCAGTTCTAGCAGGCGGCTTGGGCCTCCCGAATATTAGAGTCTATTATGAAGCTGCCCTGTTAACGCATATCTCAGATTGGAATACAAAGGAGGATCCTCCTCGCTGGTTGGAATTGGAGCAGGCCTCTATATCGGCCTATTTAACGCTTATGGACCTGATTTGGATTCCGACCCACTGTCTCTCGGAATACCCGATCCATAACAAAATTGTACTGCATTGTAGAAATTTATGGCTGTGCATCCGCCATCACAACCACGTTTCCCCGCACCCCTCGCCCTACCACTCCATGTTGGGCCTTTTACTTGGCCTCCCATCTACAGGTCTAACTAAACGTCGAGCCCTATCCGCTCTACGAATCACAGATTTTATCTTAGGTGATAGACTGGTAGCGATGGATGCTCTTGCTCAGAACTGCAACATACATCCCAAATTTTGATTCAATCTACTCAGACTTTCTTCTATTCTAAAATCATGGGGTTTTCTTCAGGCTCCCCTCAGATCACTGACTCCTTGGGAAGGACGATTGTCCGCGAACAGCATATATCCCCCTTGTCCTTCCATTACCGAATTCTACTAGATGCCTCTGAACTTGTTAAAACAAGACATATGGAGGAGTGGGAAAGAGAATGGGGTATGACATTACCCACAGAGATGCGATTCTACACACAAAGTCATCCATTCACTGTATCACACTCTTTGAGCTGTTTTATAAGCTTCTAACCAGATGGCATTATGTGCCAGCGAAATTGCATAAAATGTTTCCCAACAGCTCACCCCTCTGTTGGAGAGTCTGCCAGATGGTAGGTGACCCTCATCATATTTGGTGGGCATGTCCTGCAACAGCCCCATTGTGGTCCAGGGTGGAGAGATTATGCTGCTATCTGGGACTAGTCAGCTCCCTACCTTCGGAGACGGCTCTTGTTCATGCCGGTCTGCGTTCTTCTCCTGTGCCGAGCCGCATATTGTTTATAACAATAATGATGGCCGTCAAATTATCTATTGCAAGGAATTGGAAGAAGCCTGACAGCCCTTCTTGGCAAGGTGTGGTTCACCTCATTTCATATTTTCGCTCTATGGAAAGCTATGTCTACATCTCCCGTCAACAAATGGACCTATATGCTGTGACATGGGAGCCTTGGGAACTACTGGGAGAGAAATCGATTCTCCTGATCTGAAAAGTAGGCAGATGGCTCCTGAATTAATTATATTCTGCCTGGCGGAGACTTGCTACATCTCCTCCCTTATACTACATTCCCCTTCCTGTCCCTATATGTTACACCTTCCACATGATTATCCCCCCCCCCCCCCCCCCCCCAATTTTTTTTTCTTTTTTTCTTTCCTCTTTCCTCTCTTCCTCTCCTCCCCCTCCCTCCTGTCCTTCCCCCCCCCCCGCTCTCATTTCATGGCTGGTGACCTAGCATAAGGATTTTTTTTTTCCTTTAGTAATCCTGCTCAAATTTAGTTCCATATGTAATATCCTAGACTCTATTCGGACACTCAGATAAGGTTCCACAAACCAACTAAAATGGTTGATTTCTCACTGTTTGTAGTTTATTGGTTCATGGCGAGAGCCCCTGTTTGCCATTCTCGCTGCCTGCCTATGGTAGGCTCATGTTGTACCTTGGCTCTTTGTTGTCAACGTTGAATTAACCGTGTTATTTATACACTGTATTGTATTGTTATTTACTTTTCAATAAAAATTATTTAATAAAAAAAAGCAATTTATTTAATATTCTTTAATGTTCTAGATTTCTTTTCCATGCTTAGCTCATGTGTTAAACCCATTGTGCTAGTATTTAATAAAAAGTACTATTAACACTCACCCACACAAAAAAAAAAATAAAAATGTGTATTACAACTATTGTCATGATACACTCATGAGGAGTAGTTTATACCTGGAATAGCTACCAAGCAGAGGTGGTGTGGTGTCTCAGCATTGCCAGGGTTAATCTGTAATGTTCTTTCTTTTTGTAACATCTGTGTTTGCTATAGCCTTCATTGATCTAAAGACCCCACTTCCCCCCTTTGCTGTGAGATAAGGAAATTCCAAAGAGGGGCCGGGTGGTCGTAATTAACAAGGAGGCTGGATTTTTGACACAACAAAGGAAGATTCAAACATAGTAATAAGGAAAAAAGAGAATTAGATCAGAACTTCACTGGGACTTAGGGCTCGATTTATCAAGTCCCTACAGCTGCAAGTTCTCACAAGAACTTGCTCGCCGTGATTTATCAAGCAGCGGTCACCAGACCGCTGTTTCCCTAAGCTCATCGCCACTTCTAAACTGGCGAAATTCAATCTCCTCGGTCGAGTCTGACCAAGGAGATTGACAGCTCCTGCCTGCGCGTGATTGGCTGTGCGTGGGCAGGGGGCGGCATTGCACGCGAACGCAAAATTGCGCTCGTGTGCAATGCCGAATACCTGCGGGTAATTTTGCCCCACCACAGGAGAGCTGAGGCATACAGGGGCGCCTCAACTATAATAAATCTAGCCCTAAATGTGAATGACATCTGAAGGGAGTTCTCACATACCTACTGGAAGCTTAGTGATATGTGCACAGTGTAGGTATTGTGTTTGGGTTATGTCCCATTTTATTTTCAAGAACTATATTTTTGCATTTATTTTTGTTCTTTTGTATCTCTTCTGTTTTTGTAATTTGGCACTGTGTAACATTTATTTGTATTTTGGTATTAAAATATTAATTATCTAATTCTGTCTTTGGGCTCTAGTATTTGAATTCACAAACCATTAGAGATAAGTTTGTAATCACATTACCAACTGTTAATTGTGTGGGGCATTGATATATCTGCAACATTTTCTTTTAAATATTACTAGAGTGTAATTTGAGTTCCTCTAGGCACCCTTATCTAAAGTCTGTGGTGGTGTAGGTAGGATATGGGGGTTCATTTGGTGTTTCTTTAGGTCCTTGTGGAGGTATAGTTGTAGGGGAACCAGAAGCTAAGTGCTGTTAACCCCTTCATGCCCACACTCTCCTCATAGTCACAGCTTAGCCGTCACACCTGTATGTGAATTTAGTTATGTAGAAAAATCTTATTTACACTACACAGGAACAAAAAAATGTAAATGCTAAAAATCTAATTCAATGGCAATCATATTTAGTTGTGTACAAGTTTCATAATTTTAAGAAAAGCAAAGAACAGAGAGAGGCGCCTTATGTGTAGATCAGCATATTCAGGCATAAGCATGTAAACATTAAGACAATTCGGTACTCACATTATGTGCTAGTAGTAGCAGTAGTAGTAGCATTATGTGCTAGTAGTAGCAGGGTGATAGCTCTGGGTGTATCAGCTCACCCTCTCCAGACTCTACCAATGTGTACCAATACAGTCCAGGTTACTCCAGGTGTGGTTTGCTCAAAGTGCTCAGGTGCAATGAGGTAGTAGCATATAAACTATTAGAAAGGTGTTTCCACTTCACTTGTAGTTAAAAGAATGGTTTATTAAAATCACTTTAAAAACATTCAAGCAGTGGATAGAGGGGGCATACACATTATACCCCCCTACATATGTAACATATTTCTCAGCTCTAAGACTAGCTGTTTCATCAGGCATAAAGCACCTCTATACAAACCAAACATGTAATAGTAAGTGTACCCAATCGCAAAATTCAAAACGCCCCTTAGAGTAGGCTGACCATATTGCCGCTTTAAAAAGGGACACATATAAAAAATACATATGTCAGGGCTGTTTTCAGAGCTGTTTAAAGAAATGTTTTGTATAAGAACCCTGACATATGTATTTTTCCTTCTTAAAGCGGCAATATGGTCAGCCTACCTTAGAGGCGTGTCGGCACAGCTGAGTATCCAATTTACCTTCATTGATGAGTTGAACAAACTCCAGAGCAAATATAAAAACACAAATGTTACATCCATAATATAATAATAAACAGGCGGAATATAATGAAATATTTTGACCAACATCAAACCAAATACTGATAAAACAAACTCCTAGCCTATTGGCTTGACTAGTTACAGACCAAACAAGCAGTGTCAGTGTGTTAACATATAGTCATTATTGTTATAGCCCTCATTGGTGGTACCTAAAATACTAAATTGTGATCATTCCTCGCTGTAGATTTCATACTATTAACGCGATGGTGACAATAGTGTATATTCAATGATGAATATAAAACATTAGAGGCCAAAATAGGTTTCAATGGACCAAGACTATTAACATAGAAAAGTCCAAATATTATAGAAAATGTTGCTCAAAATAGGTTTTCTGATGAAGTGGAATTCTGCTATCAAATCATGTCAAGGTAAATTATTGGGGTATTATATTTGTACCTCCCAACCATTCCACATCCTGTGGGATTTTAATGGACTGGCCTTCTTCACTCCTGCAGCTTTTAGGTGTCCTGGCTGTAATGGACTTCCTGAGCCATGCCCACAATCCATTTATTGCAACATTCTTATAGTCTGAAATTTACCATCACTTTCAGGGCATAACGACCAGCGTCGTACAGGGTACGGCGCTGGTCGTTAAGGGGTTAATAACTTTCTCCCTTCTTTACCTCTTGCTATGCATAGAAAACTGGACTTATAGCAAATTCAGGGCAGCTGGCACCATTGAGGTTTGGGGATGTTACGGGAATAAATAGGGGGGAGCCGCCACGGAGTAATGCTGATACGGTACAGTAGCATTGCCTCAATTTAGCAGAGCTACATTTACTATGGTAGAATTCTGTACAGTTTGATCCCATCTGTTCATTTCAGCTCTTTTGTGATAATAGATACATAGAATTTAGCTTCATCAAACAAATCTGCATATTAACAATATTCTAATAGTATAAAACCATAATTGAATCTTGTGTCAGAGCATGACAGTGAGTTTAGACCAATATGTGTCAGATTACTTAGTTCTGAGGCCTCATTCTACAGAGATGATGTAAAGCCAAACATATCCTGATACTGGCCCACAATTACACAAAATACATATATCCTCTCCCTATTTCTTTGTTAGGAGCATGCTCAGATACCAATTACTTCTATGTTTATAATGATAATGTAACTGAGCTTATACATGACCACCCAGAATATAACATGAAGACCGTACTTTGCCAGTCTGCTTATGACTGTGCTTTTGCTTTCTGCAGTAGGATGTTCCTGCTTCAGCTGTGCTTGACTTGTGGATACAGATGCTGTTATATTCCTTAAAGAGACAGTCAACACAAAAATTGTTATTGTTTGAAAAAGATAGATAACGCCTTTACTACCCATTCCCTAGCTTTGCACAACTAACATGGTTATATTAACATACTTTATAAGCTTTTAAACCTCTAAATTTCTGTCTCCCTAAAGACAGCCCCATGATCACATGCTTTTGTATTTGCTTTTCACATCAGGGGAAGCTAGTTCATGTGAGCCATATAAATAACATTGTGCTGATGCCTGTGGATTCTAACAACACAGCACTAATTGGCTTAAATGCAAGTCAATAGATAAAGTAATGTGATCATGGGGCATTTAGAAGTTGCTTAGAAACAAGGTAATCACAGAGGTAAAAAGTGTATTAATATAACCATGTTTTCTGTGCAAAACTGGGGAATTGGTAATAATATAAAGGGATTATCTATCTTTTAAAACAATAAAAAAATTTAGTTGACTGTCCCTTTAATGATGTTAGCTTAACAGCGTGGTCTTCTGATGGTGTGGCGACTTTAGGTCTGCCTGGTCTTGCTTTGCATGCCAATGATTTAGTTTTAAAAACTCCCTTCATTGTACATTGTACTGCCCACTTCAGCCACAATTTGGAGCTGGGAGAGTTTTTTAGAACAAGAGAACAAATTGTCCTCAAATTGCTACACTAAACTCCCTTATCATGATTACAAAAGGCATTTTAACTAACATCCTTCTTAAAAGGCCCTAACAGGAGCATTTGCAGGAGCACTAGTGAAGCATTAGCAGGACAATACTAATAGAATTATACAACATTGTGGTATAAATGCAGATTCCCCTTTATTTTAAGCTTTAGGAAGCCTAGTTTCTTTATATATATATATAGAGAGAGAAAAACAAAGTAGAGTTCACTACACAGCGCTAATCTCACAATATATAGTGTACTTTTTAAATACACCTAGTGTGACAATATTATAGCATAAATGTATCAAACAATGATTCCTACAGAGTGCGCATTGCTACAATGTATCATTATAATTATTAGAAAGTAACTTAAACGCTTATGATTTGTCAGCTGTTATTTCAGTATTACAGTTTCTGTTATATAAAGAATTTAGAGTTCAAAATATGCTGGAAAAGTCTTAAAACAGCAAGAGTGTTCTATCTTCCAATTGAACGTTCAGTAATGCAGACATAGAATGACAACAATCCCAAATGGCCTCACAGGCTACTCGCATTAGGTGACCTCAATCGTATGAGGTAAGGAACAGGCGTTTTGGATGTACTAGGATTCTGCGCTGATCCTCTGGTGGCAAGCTTGTGATCCTGTGCGTTGTCTCAGATAGAATTATGGTTCATCAGTTGGAGCCACAACGCGAGGTATCTTTCAAATTTCTTCACTCCTCAGGATCTCCAATGCTAATGTCGGCAACAGTTCTTTACCTCTTTAATAACTCCAACGTTTTATATAAAGGAAACAGACACGGCACATAGCATAATACTGTTTTAAAAGTAACACAAATTTATTTACAGATGGAGAATGATACTCACAAACGAGACCTCAGTTTGTATGAGGTATCAATATAGCATCTCATTTAGAAGGACCGTAGTCCCACACTGTGATAAAAGTTTCCACTTTAGTAGAATGTGATGTTTGTAAAATATCTTTTAGCAGTCATATATAAACGTAAAAAGTATGAGCATGTAAAAACTTTATGTGGTTGCGGCTTAACCAGAATCCCACACAGCCACTGTATCGGTAATACTAGGGATGAGCAGCCAGATTCAACACTCAGCCTTACGCGTTTCAAAGTTTAAAACTTCTTCCTCAGAGGCATTGTTGAATCTGGTCTAGTGCAGCCATTTTTAAAAACTCCCAGAAGAGGTTGAATTTCTCACAGAATGGGAAACTTCCCTGGAAGAGAGCTCCCTAAAACTGGTTAATATTTTAATTAAATACAGACAGTTTAAAATAAAGGAAATTAATAAAGATCTAATTGAATTACAAAAGACTCTTGAAATCCATAAAGAGGATGTTCTGTACAAAGAATTAGATGAAATTAGAAAGACTGGATAAAATAATTGAAACAAAAAAGAAAAACAAATTTTTGAGGGATCTCCAAGAGTCTAAATTGGAAAACCAAATAATAACTAATGATAGCGAAAAAGAGAACGAAGTCTGGGAAGACACCCCAGTAACTACTCCTTGCACCCCTATAGAACCAACACGTAGAAGGGAGAGTATATTATCTACACACAAAAGAGATAATAGATCTAAAATCAAAAATCAGTCAAATGTTCCACCTTGGAGAAAAAATAGTGTCCAATTCAGAGAGAGAGAGAGAATACCAAACAGACAGAATTACCATCAAAATACAAATGGATCCAACCAACGACACCATGACCATTTTAGGAACCCATACAATAGGGACCATAGGGACAACAGAAATTATTATACCCACAATGATCACTATACCCATAATGAATATAGAAGATTTGATAATTCAAATAAGTATGATCATGACTATAGATATTCAGGATATAATCAGTCAAAAAACTTCAGACCCCATCTTTTTCCACAAAAACAAAAAGGCCCCCCATCAGGGAATTTTCAAAATTCTATAGAGACCAGACAGTACACCCAAAATATAGAAGGAAGATCCAATCAAAATTGGACTCCAATAAACCAAAGAAAACGAAAAGAACAAAGCGAGGAAAGAGAGGGGGACAACTGGTTAGACATAGAAAACAAAAGAAAAAGATCCAAGACAAGATTCAATGCAGAGAATTAGTTAAGATTTTTAATCTTTCTAAATATCAATTTACTGAAATACAACTAAATGTGTTGAGAAAGGGTTTAAAATTTGCGCCTGTAAAGGGGCCAAATTCTTTCACTCTTTGTATTGATTTACACAAATTTATAAGAAAATTAACCCTGCAGAGACATTTTGAAAAAAGCAAAAAAGATAGTGCTATAATAATTCCAGATGACCCCTCTATCTTAACAGATAAGGATCTACAAGCTTTGATTGTACTTGAAGAATTAGAAAATGAGTCCAATATCATAAATAAGGAACTCCGATCACAGAACGATGTACATACAAATTTAAAATTACCATCTACCTTCTTCCCAGTACAATCTAAAGGCAACTGTATTCCAACGTTCTATGATTTGGTCTCAAACGACTTAATAGACCTCTGTAATAATTACAAAATAAAAAAAGACAACCTAAGTAAAAAAGAAAAAAATATTCTCAATGAAATAAAAGATAATGATGACCTCATAATACGTGAGGCAGATAAGGGGGGAGGTTTGGTTCTACAAAACCGATCTGATTATTTGAAAGAAGCCTTTAATCTCTTAGGAGACAAAAAGACATACCTAAAATTAAAAGGGGACCCAAGAAAAACTTTTTTAAGAGAATATACACATCTTCTGGATGATGCCAGATATAATGGGATATTAAATGACCAAGAATTTAAATATTTAAACAACCCTTATCCCAAAACGGCAATATTCTATCACCTCCCCAAGGTGCATAAAAGCACCACAAACCACCCAGGAAGACCTATTGTCTTCGGTATAAATTCACTGACGGCGAGGCTATCTGAATATGTGGACTATTATATCAATCCACTAGTCCCTCAACTAAAATCTCATCTTAAAGATACTATGGACACCATTAAAAAGATTGAACAAATAAAATGGAACTCTGAATATAGATGGGTTACTATGGATGTATCAGCACTGTATACAAACATACCCCACCAAAAAGGAATTGAGACACTCAGATATACATTAAGGGAGAAAACCAATTTCTCCGATAAACTACAAACATTCATTGTAAATAGTGCTAAATTTGTTCTGGAGAGAAATTATTTTGAATTTGAAGGCGAACATTACCTCCAAATCAGTGGTACAGCAATGGGGACCATTATGGCCCCCAGCTATGCCAATCTCTATATGGGACACTGGGAGGATCAATTTATCTATAACAACAACCAATTCAAGGATAACATTGTGTGGTGGGGCAGATTCATTGACGATATTATACTCATTTGGAATGGTAGTGAAGACTCCATTAAAGACTTTGTGACTTTTGCAAATGCAAACTCAATGAATCTGTCCTTCACACACAAAACAAATCCCTTGGAAATAGAATTTTTGGATCTTGTACTCTTCCATGAAGAAGACAAGATATTAACAAAACTGTACAGGAAAGAAACTGACAGTAACGGTTACCTCCCAGCTGATAGCGGACATCATAAGTCTTGGGTTCGAAATATCCCTTTCGGGCAGTTTCAGAGATTGAGAAGAAACTGCTCGAAATTAGAAGACTATGATAAGGAATCTAACATATTAAAACAACAGTTTGCTAGTAAAAACTACAATAAAAAGATTGTAGATACTGCATACTTAAAGGCTAGAAATTTGAATAGAGAAGATCTTTTAGCAAAAAATCAGGGGGGAATACAAGAGACTAAGAACATAGAAAAAACTAATAATACCAAAAGAAGAATTAGAGATCCGGGTTTTATCACCACATATAATGAGGCAGCCCCTGAAATCAAACAAATTTTAAAAAAATACTGGCCGGTCCTGAAACAGGACAAATTTCTAAAGAATAACCTAGGGGATTGCCCTATAGTAACTTTTAGAAAAAATAAATCTCTAAAAAACATACTGGCCCCCAGTAAATTAAAAGGAAATAAACAACAAAAAAACTGGCTACAAAGTAACAGTCAAGGATTCTATAAATGTAACCGCAAAAATTGCGAAGGCTGTGCACACGCATATAACGGGAATAAACCAACACATGTGGTTCAATCCAAATCCAACAATAAAAGCTGCAAAATAAACACTTTAACTAACTGTAAAAGTGAGTTCTGTGTTTATCTATTAGAATGCAGCTGTGGACTCCAGTATATTGGTAGGTCCAAAAGAGTTTTCAAAACGAGACTATTAGAACATATTAAAAACATTGAAGCTGGCTTTACAGGACACAACCTTTCAGAACACTACAGAAAACATCATCAGAAAGATCCAAAATGCTTAAAGGGAACGATCCTTGAACATATCTCACAAAATCATAGTGGGGGAGATAGAGTTAGAACATTGAGACAAAGAGAAACCTACTGGATACATGCTTTTAACACCTTGCATCCAGGAGGGCTCAATAAAGATGTAGATATTGTAGCATTTTTATAACATTAATTGTTATAACTTGCAAATGCTGTGGGCAAAAAATCCTTACAATATATACACAGGTCCATATATTCATACATAAATTTAGATAGATAAATGCATAGCATCATAGCTCTAAGAGAAAAAGCCACTCATAGGCTATACCATTTGTGGAAAATAAAATAAAACTAAATAAAACGAAATATAGATTAACCATTCAGAACAGATGATAACATACTACACATAGGGCTCTTTGGCTGCCTACAAACAGTGTTAATATAATTTGTTAAACAAACCGTGGATACACTTGATTTCCTCAGCAAGTTCTCTAAAGAAGAATTTAATACATCTAAGGTTAATTATAGTGAAGATTTCCTTGCACTGTATATAACTAATTCCCTGTGAAAGTTAATAATTATGGAGACAATCTTTATCGATGGTAACATTCACACTAACACCATAAAATGCATGTCGATAGTTATTTTCATGTCTGATTAGACAATTGACCATTTAGAGTATTTATAACATTTTTCCAATCTTTTTTACATCTATTTAGATGTTAGTAAAATATGTGACACATTTAAGTATTACACTTATTAACTAGGATAATAGAAGTTTCTCTAGTAAGATTCACACTATACTATAGTGAATTTCTAAACATGCCGTATTGGAAACAATCTGATTCTGTGCGTATATGATTCTTTCTTATTGAAAAAAACCCCGGATCAAAATAGGGGTGTAACAAAACGGACCAATGGATGAGCAGCCGGTTCACACACCCACCCTCCCCGCTAAGCGGGAGTTTTTAAAAATGGCTGTACTAGACCAGATTCAACAATGCCTCTGAGGAAGAAGTTTTAAACTTTGAAACGCGTAAGGCTGAGTGTTGAATCTGGCTGCTCATCCCTAGTATTACCGATACAGTGGCTGTGTGGGATTCTGGTTAAGCCGCAACCACATAAAGTTTTTACATGCTCATACTTTTTACGTCTATATATGACTGCTAAAAGATATTTTACAAACATCACATTCTACTAAAGTGGAAACTTTTATCACAGTGTGGGACTACGGTCCTTCTAAATGAGATGCTATATTGATACCTCATACAAACTGAGGTCTCGTTTGTGAGTATCATTCTCTATCTGTAAATAAATTTGTGTTACTTTTAAAACAGTATTATGCTATGTGCCGTGTCTGTTTCCTTTATATAAAACGTTGGAGTTATTAAAGAGGTAAAGAACTGTTGCCGACATTAGCATTGGAGATCCTGAGGAGTGAAGAAATTTGAAAGATACCTCGCGTTGTGGCTCCAACTGATGAACCATAATTCTATCTGAGACAACGCACAGGATCACAAGCTTGCCACCAGAGGATCAGCGCAGAATCCTAGTACATCCAAAACGCCTGTTCCTTACCTCATATGATTGAGGTCACCTAATGCGAGTAGCCTGTGAGGCCATTTGGGATTGTTGTCATTCTATTTCTGCATTACTGAACGTTCAATTGGAAGATAGAACACTCTTGCTGTTTTAAGACTTTTCCAGCATATTTTGAACTCTAAATTCTTTATATAACAGAAACTGTAATACTGAAATAACAGCTGACAAATCATAAGCGTTTAAGTTACTTTCTAATAATTATAATGATACATTGTAGCAATGCGCACTCTGTAGGAATCATTGTTTGATACATTTATGCTATAATATTGTCACACTAGGTGTATTTAAAAAGTACACTATATATTGTGAGATTAGCGCTGTGTAGTGAACTCTACTTTGTTTTTCTCTATACCTATACGGTGTGATCACCTGCAAGGGTAGTGTGATCACACTCTTTTGTTTACTCCAGCAGCTTATCTCGTACAGGTGTTAATATTCTTTGCGCCTCCAGTGTGGCCCACACCTAGGTGTGGCTCACATTACGAAAACCCTTTGCTTCTGATATATATATATATATATATATATATATATATATATATATATATACACACACATCATTTTTATGTATTCTAAAGATGTAAATAGTATACCCAAAAAGGGTTAAACAAAATATTTTTATAATCTCAAATAAAAGAATTCTTTATATATACAGTATATATAATCAGGGCTCAAAATTTCAAGTCCTAAGCTACTAGCCAGGACAAAATGTTACTCGCCACTTCTAATCCCACCCACACCACACCCACTACTTTACTCCCTCTTTGCATATATTAAGCCATTGTGAAACATTTTGTAATATTGTGTTTATTCTATACCATAACCAATTAAATAATGCTACATACAGTAATACAGTAACAAAAATAAGTTCATAGCAGTTAGAAACATCAACTAGAGGTTCTGGGGAAGACAACAGCTGAATAGAAAAAGGAAGTTGTTGAACATAGAGAGTGCAGAGAGTGCTGACAGTCATGGAAGGTCATAGCAGACCTTGAGATTTATTTTTTTATCATCATCTCTCTCTTCTCAATCTTAATTATCTCTCAACTCCCTTCTCTCTTTAGTCTCTCTTTCTACCCTCTCCATTCTCTCTCAGGTCATATCTTCTCTTTCCCCTCTCTCATATCTCTTCACTCTTTTTTTCTCCGTTCTCTCTTAAAGGGACACTGAACCCAAAAATTTTCATTTGTGATTCAGATAGAGCATGCAATTTTAAGCAACTTTCTAATTTACTCCTATTATCAATTTTTTTTCATTCTCTTGGTATGTTTATTTGAAAAGCAAGAATGTAAGTTTAGATGCCGGCCCATTTTTGGTGAACAAACTGGGTTGTCCTTGCTGATTGGACAGCACCAATAAACAAGTGCTGTCCATGGTTCTAAACCAAACATTTGCTGGCTCCTTAGCTTAGATGCCTTCTTTTTAAAATAAAGATAGCAAGAGAACAAAGAAAAATTGATACTAGAAGTAAATTAAAAAGTTGCTTAAAATTGCATGCTCTATCTGAATCATGAAAGAAAAAATTTGGGTTCAGTGTCCCTTTAACTCTGCTCTCTTCTCCACTTTCACTTTTCCTCTCCAATCTCTCTCTATCTCTGCCCTGTTTACCCTTTCAGAAGTAACAATCTAAGTACTAATGTGGTCCATATAGCCATAGAGGAATAACATATCCTTGCACTTTGGCTATATAATATCTCTTTAGATAATAATTTTAGCACATAGCCCAAAATGTGTGTTTGTCAGTGCTGCAATAGGAAAGTACATTCTGCAAATAAATGTGCCAGCTTTGCTACTTACAACACGCCTGACGCCACCAGACTCAACATTCACTAAGTAACTTTAACTCGCCACCATTACATATCCACTCGCTAGTGGGCTAGTAGACATTTTGAGCCCTGATATAATGTACAAAAAATAAATAAATAAATAAAAGTAACCATTATCTGTATACAGTGACTATGAATGAAATTAATTTTAAAGGGACACTGCACCTACATTTTTTCTTTTGTAATTCAGATAGAGCATGCAATTTTAAGCAACATTCTAATTTACTCCTATTATCAATTTTTCTTCGTTCTCTTGCTATCATTATTTGAAAAAGAAGGCATCTAAGCTTTTTTTTGGTTTCAATACTCTGGACAGCACTTTTTTATTGGTGGATGAATTTATCCACCAATCAGCAAGGACAACCCAGGTTGTTCACCAAAAATGGGCCGGCATCTAAACTTACATTCTTGCATTTCAAATAAACATACCAAGAGAATGAAGAAAATTTGATAATAGGAGTAAATTAGAAAGTTTCTTAAAATGTCATGCTCAATCTGAATCACGAAAGAAATGTTTTGGGTACAGTGTCCCTTTAAGCTACATTACCAAATACATTACAATACAAAATACAGAGTGAACAGCACAGTGTGACAATGTGAGTAATATAAATATTAAATATAACGATAAAGCCCCAACGGTAAACTGAGCACTTACATTAAACTTGGAAATCTGAATTTCAATTTGAGGTATCGCAGTGTCACATGAGATAACCAAAGAGAAATTTAAAAATAAAATATATTTTAATATAATAATAAATAACAACTATTAAAAAAAGATCACTGTATATAATCAGCTATTAATAATTATTGCCCATCAGTAAAATTACATTTAAATGAATTAGTCACAAAACAGACCCATGTCCCATTCTCTGTTGTTTTTGAGCTATTTTTTCTCAATGGCAGCACCTTTTTTGATAATCATATGCATTAGTTAAGACAAAAATCCTTCCTGTTTAATTTAAAGGGACATGAAAAAAAAAAATTTCATCCATGATTCATATACAGTATACAATGTTTATCAACTTTCCAATTTACTTATATTATCAAATTCACTTAATTCTCTTGGTATCTTTTTGTTGAACGAGCAGCAATGCACTACTGGGAGCTAGCTGAACACATTGGGTGAGCCAATGACAAGAGGCATGTATGGGCAGCCATCTATCAGCAGCTAGCTCCCAGTAGTGCATTTCTGCATCAGAGCCTATCTAGGTATGCTTTTCAACAAAGAATATGAAGAGAACAAATCACATTAGATAATAGAAGTAAATTGGAATGTGGTTTAAAATTGCATACTTTATCTTAATCATGAAAGATAATTTTTGACTTTACTGTCCCTTTAAACTGCTGTGCACAACTATAGTAGCATGTTTAGTACTTATTATATTACTGTTTTCCTCCTACACCTGTAGTTCTCTTTAAAGCTGTTTTATTATTTTACCCTATTACAGAAGCCAGTTGGTAAAGCATCTTTATACTGGGTGCCACCATCTTGGTACAAGTGTATTGCTGCATCCTGTGCTCTTTCACAGACCATTTTTGGCTCAGCACCTGGGTAGCGCTTGCTGATTGGTGCCTAAATGTAGCAACCAATCAGCAAGCACTACCCAGGTTCTGAACCAAACATGGGCCGGCTCCTGAGCCTATATTCTTGCTTTTTCACATAAAGATACCAAGAGAACAAAGAAAAATTGATAATAGGAGTAAATTAGAAGTTTAATTTTGACTTGACTATTCCTTTAAAGTGAATGTAAATTTTGATGCTTAAGTGCCCGGTTCTTAAAAATTCAATTAAAAACAGGGGAACTTTAATTCATCAAAATTTACATTTCACTCGTGCTGTGACAAAAACTTACCTTTTACTCTTGACAGCCGCTACAGCTTTCTCCACCCGTCGCAAAGCCTCTTCCTGGGTCTAAAATGAGGAATCCAGCTTCTTCCAATCACGGCGTTGAATCAGATACTGATTCCCCGGGGGAAGTTGTGATTGAAGGATGACCTATCCATCATTTCTGATGTCAGAAATGGCTTGCAACAACCGTAGGAAGCTGGAGCTGCTGTCAAGTTTAAAAGGTAAGTTTTTCTTCACAGCGAGTGAAATGAAAATTTTGATGAATTAAAGTGCCCCTGTTTTTAAACAAATGTTTAAAAACCGGGCACTTTAGCATCAAAATTTACATTCACTTTAATGTCCCTTTACATGATGATCACCCTCCCTAGATAAAACTACACTTTAATCACTATACTTAAAGGGTCACTGTACCCAAAAAATGTCTTTCCTGATTCTGATTGAGCATGAAATTTTAAGCAACTTTCTAATTTACTCCTGATATCAAATTTTCTTCATTCTCTTGGTATCTTTATTTGAAATGCAAGAATGTAAGTTTAGATTCCGTCCCATTTTTGGTGAACAACCTGGGTTGTCCTTGCTGATTGGTGGATAAATTCATCCACCAATAAAAAAGTGCTGTCCAGAGCACTGAAACCAAAAAAAAGCTTAGATGCCTTCTTTTTCAAATAATGATAGCAAGAGAATGAAGAAAATTTGATAATAGGAGTAAATTAGAAAGTTGCTTAAAATTTCATGCTCAATCTGAATCACGAAAGAAAAATTTTGGGTACAGTGTCCCTTTAAAGGGATGCTAACCCCACATTTTTTATTTCATGATTCAGATAGAGCTTGCAATTTTAAGCAACTTTCTCATTTACTCCTATTATCATTTTTTTTTTAAAATGGACCGGCTCCTAAGCTTAGATTCCTGCTTTTTCAAATAAAGATACCAAGAGAACAAAGACAAATTGATAATTGGAGTAAATTAGAAAGTTGCTTAAAATTGCAAGCTCTATCTGAATCATAAAATACAAATTTGGGTTTTGTAACCCTTTAAGAATGCATGTATACGTCAATGGTGATAAGTGCTAATATATTATATTTGCAAGTGCCCCCCATATGGTATAACAAATCTTATTACCTCTGCTGCAGTGGTTTATCTTTAGTATGAAGTGGATGCCCCATACCATCTTTGAAGGTACCCTATTGTATTTAAGATTTACAAGTGCATGATAATTATTGACGAGGGCTGTGTGTGTGTATATATATATATATATATATATATATATATATATATATATATATATATATATATATATATATATATGTTACAAAATTTAAGAGTATTTTTAATATCAAGCAGCAATGTGATTGACATTTTCTCTTGCAAGTGAAACACTTCACCTGAATACACAAGCAAAGCTGGGATTTTCAGAATCCACTGCAGCACATGGTAATATTACTGGCATAATAAGTAGCCTGTATCAGATAGCATGTCTTCTGGGACCATTCTGCCCTGTTCTCCAAAACATAGCGTAAGGGAAAAGCTGATGTAACCCTTTTTATGATGGTAAAAGCAAACACTACATTGCTTTCCTACATTCTTTCTGTTTCAGCAGCACTGAATGAGTTAATGGTATTTTCCTTGTGCAGCTGCATGAATGGAATGTTCCATTGATCTAAAACATGAATGAAAGATGGGGGCAGATCCAACCCAAAAATACTAATAATACTCGAATACCATGCTGTAGGCAAAATAAGTCTTTTAGTATAAGTAAAAAAAAATTAATAGTTTTGAAACAGATTAATGCTGCATAAATAAAAATAGTAAAAATAAAATGAATTTGCAGCTACTACTTTTACTCAGCTCTTCTCATTATAATGGTATAATCTTGCTTTTTCTGTCTATCTGGAAAATGTACAACCTGCAATTTGTATTTCCAGTGACACCATCCCAGCCTTTGTAGGTAAGTGAGCCGCTACTTCTATTTCCTATAGCTTATGGGCAGAATTCATTTAAAACTACTTCTCTGAGACTATTAATGTAATAGTATATAACATATATACCACACCAAACACATCCCACCCATTAGACACACGGACCAGAGTTGATTTAGTGTAATATCCACTGCTTCTATGGGACCTGAATATTTAGTAGTCTGCATTTTATGTAACACACACAACTACAAATACACACACCACATACAGTCACAAACCACAAAACAAACACACAGTCTCATAATTACACACCACACCCACACATAAAGTGAAAAACTACACAAAACAGACACACACAATTACACACCACACACACACACATGATACACCTGACCACACAAAATTACATACACACAGGCATGCATACTCAGTCTAAAACCACTAAATTACACACCACAAACCGTTCATAATTACACACTACACACAGTCTCACACCACTCAATTACACACCTCACAGTCTCATAATTACACACTACACACAGTCTCACACCACTCCATTACACACCACACACACAGTCTCACACTACTCAATTACACACTACACACACAGTCTCACACCATTCATAATTACACACTACACACACAGTCTCACACCATTCATAATTACACACTACACACACAGTCTCACACCATTCATAATTACACACTATACACACACAGTCTCACACCATTCATAATTACACACTATACACACACAGTCTCACACCATTCATAATTACACACTATACACACACAGTATAACACCACTCAATTACACACCACACACACAGTCTTACACCATTCATAATTACACACTACACACAGTCTTACACCATTCATAATTACACACTACACACAGTCTTACACCATTCATAATTACACACTACACACACAGTCTCACACCATTCATAATTACACACTATACACACACAGTCTCACACCATTCATAATTACACACTATACACACACAGTCTCACACCATTCATAATTACACACTATACACACACAGTATAACACCACTCAATTACACACCACACACACAGTCTTACACCATTCATAATTACACACTACACACAGTCTTACACCATTCATAATTACACACTACACACAGTCTTACACCATTCATAATTACACACTACACACACAGTCTCACACCATTCATAATTACACACTACACACACAGTCTCACACCATTCATAATTACACACTACACACACAGTCTGGCACCACTCAGTTACACACCTCACACAATACACACACAGTCTCACAGCACTCAGTTACACACCACACACACAGTCTCACACCATTCATAATAACATAATACACACACACACACACACACACACAGTCTCACACTACTCAATTACACACCACCAACACACAGTCTCACACCACAAACACAGGTATATGCACACTGTCTCACACCACTCACAATTACACACACACACGGGCATATGCACACAGTCTCACACCACAAACACACAATTTCACACCAATCACAATGACACAAACCACACACGCAGGCATATGCACACAGTTTTAAACCACTCATAATTATGCACCACGACACACACATAGTCACAAACCATACACACAGTCTCACACCACTCACAATTATGCGTCACACACAGTCAGGCACCACACATTCTGTCTCATGGAACTAACAATTACACAACACACCACACATATACAGTCATGCACAGCTTCACATTTATGCCTATTGTAACAAGACCCCAATCAATTAAATAAGCCTGCTGTGTCCTAAGTGAGATGATAATGTTTGATTCACTTAGGCTGAAGTCAGTTTCAGATGATCTCTAACTGTATTTCTGTTTCAGCAAGAAATCTATTTTCTAGAGGTATATGAGGTGATTTACCACCAAAAAGTCTGGAATATGTTGTTAAATAGTATTTTTAATCAACTATATTTATTACTTCCTAAAGGAATCTTACATTTGTATATTTAAATTATAGTGTAATCTTTGCTGGCATAGCCCTAATTATCTGCCGTGATCTTCCATTCAGGCATAGTAATCTTCATGTACGTGGGTGCACTGAAATATGAGCAAGCAAATCCAGCCTTTTCCTTGTCTTATTATATGAATCACTAACCTTTATGTGTCATATATATATATATATGTGTGTGTGTGTGTTAAAGAGGCAGTGCACATAATACATTTCTTCTCACTAATGCAAACTGACCTTTTTATGCAACTTAGTGTATCACTGAATTTCCGATGCACTCATTTATGTAGAAGATGTAAAAGTAACAGATCAACCTGGGGTCATAGACAATCAGAAGACTAAGGCAGGTGTCCTAAACAAAAGCTGAAGTCAAAATACAGTAAATCCAAAATCAAAGCAACACATATTCACTGTTGGCAAGCCAAATAGTAGAGTGGCACATAGAATGATGGCATCATTTAAAGAGAGCTTTTTAAAGTTGTGACTGCTCCTCTAGTAATGTTTTCCAGGGTGAGTGGAACTAAATGCTGCGATTAAAGGGACACTGAACTCCATTTTTTTCATTCTCTTGGTATTTTTATTTGAAATGCAAGAATGTAAGTTTAGATGCTGGCCCATTTTTGGTGAACAACCTGGGTTGTTCTTGCTGATTGGTGAATACATTCATCCACCAATAGAAAATGCTGTCCAGAGTTCTGAACTAAAAAAATAGCTTAGATGCCTTATTTTTCAAATAAAGAAAGCAAGAGAACGAAGAAAAATTGATAATAGGAGTAAATTAGAAAGTTGCTTAAAATTGCATGCTCTGTGTGAATCATGGAAGAAAAAATTTGGGTTCAGTGTCACTTTACGCTGGGAGTTGTCTACTCTGACATTGAGACACTGAGTCCGGATTATCAAAGGATCTCTAGCTTTTAGAGAAATTATAGTACAGACTTTGCAGTGGCTGAGCTCACTGAATTCTCTAAGAAAAAGAGAAAAAGGGCTGAACCTGGAAGTCCCAGAGAAATAAGGAAAGCTTGCAATAGAAAGCACGAGGATCTCTGGAAAACAGAACCTTACAGGGGAGAGTGAGGTTAACAGGGAAGCTCCTGGCACCTGATATTAAGTCTCAGTTTGCAGCAAATACAAATTACACTGAAATATTTTCACCACAGTTTAATTTGTATTTTCCTCTAATTTCATAACATTACTTTTCTGCCAGGTAAATAATTGTGATTTTTTTTTTTTTTTTGGCATACAATGCGGGAGATGCATCAATAAGACTTGCTGGTATAAAATGCTTAAAGAGTATATTTGTTGGAGAGCTTCAGACACACATACATTCCAAAACAAACAAGGGGACACAATTAAATACAGAACAAAAAAATGTCAAAGCCCTACAATAATCAACACTAAGACAGTCAATGGATAAGAGTCCCACACACAAAGTCAAAATATAGCAGCTCTCTTCAGTACATCTAAAATACAAAAGCAGACAGGAGGCACTCCATAATGTTTAATCATACAAACACCACCAGAACAAAGCCTCCTAATAAAGAGACCCACAAAATAGAAAGCACACCTAGTGCTAATGTGGGCAGACTGGATATTAAGTTCCCCAGCAGAAATATCTCTTGTGAACAGCAAAATAATTCTGTTGCCCTCTACCAACGTACACAAACCTCTACACTGTAGATAGTCCTAGCGTGTCAACCTGCAGGTACAATTCTCTCTCATGTGAATAAGAGAGGGGATGCTATCTGCTGAAAATGAAGATGCTGCACGCAGGAACTAGCACTACCTCACAGAATCCTTCTTTACCAGCTCACCAGGTGCGGGTAGAGACGGAGGGGCGGGAACAAGCGGCAGGTCAAGGGTATGTGGTGCAAGGGCAAAGGGATACACTGTTAATACTAGGGATAGACCAATATATCGGAGCGATCGATATTTGGAATTTCTGAAATATCGGTATCGGCCAGAAATTTGAAGATATTACCGATATGTAGCAAATCAAAATAAATTTAGCTCTGTGTACTTCAGGGAAACTATGAAGTTTTAAGTGAAACAAATCATCTATAGCACATATAAGCTGGACATAGCATCTAATAATAAATAGCACTAATAAAACAGTCCAAGGCCAGGTGTTTCTGGGAGCTCAGTTACCAACTTACATACACCCAATGGCAGGCCTATAGATGGACTTGCATAAACAAACATATATGATTTGTGAAATAGAAAATGTGATCTTTAAGTGGCACTTAAAGGGACACTGATCCCAAATTTTTTCTTTTGTGATTCAGATAGAGCATGCACTTGTAAGCAACTTTCTAATTTACTCCTATTAGCAAATGTTCTTCATTCTCTTGGTATCTTTATTTGAAAAGCAAGAATGCAAGTTTAAATGCCGGCCCGTTTTGGTGAACAACCTGGGTTGTTAATTAATCCACCAATAAACAAGTGCTCTGCAAGGTTCTGGACTTTCTTTTTCAAATAAAGATAGCAAGAGACTGAAGAAAAATTGATAATAGGAGTAAATTAGAAAGTTGCTTAAAATTGCATGCTCTATCTGAATCACAAAATAAAAAATTTGGGTTCAGTGTCCCTTTAATGCTACATAGTTTCCGTGAAGTACACAGAGCTAAATTACTTTTGATTTGCTCATAGGGGTCAGCAATACATAAATACATACATCTGCTTGCTAATTGCTGTCACAAAAAGAACATTATTTGTTGCATTCTGATAAATGTTATACATTTGCAAAACATTTCACTAAAGCTGCCATATTTGACAATTTTTTTTTATTTAAATATTTTATTTTCCACTTTCATGGGCATAGAAAAAAAAATAATTTAAAAAATTATAGTTCAGGCACATCAATTAAATGTCCACAATAACAAACCTTGAGTAGAAAGCTATGCAATATAGGAGACTAGTATCAATATTCTCTAGCAGTGGTAAACAATGTTCTGATTATTAGGTGGCGCTGTTACACATGTATAAAACTGCTAATAAGTGACATAATAAAGAAACTTATAGTCCACTCCTCAGTACCAGGGAAGGTATTTGGAATCCAGAAAAAATATGAGCATATTAAAAATTAAAGCAAATAAATCTAGCATTTATATTCCAGCATGTCCTTTCTTTCTCTGTCAAGTGGCAGTGTATATCTATCTCTATCTATCTCTATCTATCTATCTATATATATACCGTATTGTCCCGAGTATAGGCCGCAATTTTTTCCCCTACTGCAAGCCTTTAAATTAGGGATGCGGCCTATACTCGGGGTGTTACAAAAAAACGCTATGCATAGATAAGAAAGGAGGCAGTTACCTGTAAATACACTTAACGTTAGCTAAAGCCAGCAATAGAAACACAGCCTGCTAGCATTTACATCCACATCCGCTTCCCCAGATAAACCTGTTACCTGCCGGACTTGACTTTATTTGGTGGCTATGATGACCGGAGGCTCTATCCCTTTAATACGGTATCTCAGTTGCCTTTTTGTTTACAAGTCTTCACTGGATGTGTACCGGCACGGATGACAGCCTCCTGAACGTCCCAGTAATTAGCCACATACCATTTCCCTGTGTAACACCGACATCTAGGAATTTGAAGCAGTTGGCTCTTTCCATCCCGTCTGCCCGCCCCCCACTGTGACATCACACACACACACGGAACTTGGCTGTACACACGCCGGCTAGGGATCCCTCACTGTCTCGTCTTCACCACCGCTTGGAGCGCTTATGAATGCCGCAGGGGAGGTACCGGTATTTGAGGTGGGTCCCTTATGCTGCCTACTACGGTATTTGGTCATCGGAGTTGCCTGGTAAGTGTGGGCAGTAACCAGCAGACATACACTTGTGATTAAACCGCCTTATTGAAAAAGCAGTGACTTAGCTATAGCATATTTATTTACTCCACTGCTATTAACACTAGCACTGTCCCAGCCTCTTTACTGCTATTAACCCAACCTTTTCCACCTACAAAAAAAAATATCTGACCCATTCCACCTTTACTCCTTTAACCTCAGTTGCAAGCTCTCCTTCTTGCTTAACTCCCTAAATCTAAACACCCATAAGACCTACCACCAACTGCAAAACCTCTTTCTAAACAAATCCCCATTGCTTAACCTCTACAGATTCCCCATAATAAAAACCACAAAATAAAGCAAGCTCCCCCTCTGCTAATCTTTTCTCATCTGTATCCCAGCTTTTCTGCAATGTCCTCAGATAATTACTAAAAATTGCCTTTTTCACTTAGTATTCTTTGTTGAATAAAAGCTGAACCTAGGTAGGCTCATATGCTAGTTTTAATGACGCAAAAAATACATTTTCTTTAAAATAGCACCAAACTTTAAGGGTGCGGCTTATAACCGGGTGCGGCCTATACTTGGAACAATACGATATATATATATATATATATATATATATATATATATATATATAAATATTATTTTTTTACTTCACTTTTAACCCTTATCTGTAAAGTGTACCAAGTGAGCGTGTTTTTTGTGAAGTGGCAGTAATATATGGCACAAACAGAAGCCGTTTAACCTTTTAACGCCGTTATGCCGTTCCATTCCGTCATAATTACACTGGGCTTTAGAGCCGTTATGACGGAATAGAACGGCATAACGGTTTTCAGCTCCTGTGCCCCCTCCGTTATTTTGTTTGTTGTGGATCCGGTTGGGGGATGTGCCTAGCACCTCTGGCACTCCCCCAGGATCCAATCAGCATGGAGAGGGTGTATCGATTGTCCCCTGTAACACTGTAGCAGCCAATGAGTGGAATCATTGGCTGTTACAAGTGTATCCGCTTCCTCTCTGCTCTCAGTGCGATCTGAGAGAGAGAGGAAGACAGTTTAGTGTTGGTGTGTGCTGCAGAAAGCTAGAGAGGGAGAAAAAATATAGTTACAAACAATATATATATTTTTTTTGCTGCTGATCACAGAGCTGCTACTGTGATCAGCCTAATATAACTTGCTTAGCCTGTTAGGGCTTTGATCAGTGTTGATCAAAAGCGTTGGGGGTTTATTTGTGGGGGTTACAAATATATATATATATATTGTTTTTGCTGCTGATCACTGAGCTGCTACTGTGATCAGCCTAATATCACAGTGATCAGCCTGTCAGGGCTTTGATCAGTGCCCAAAAGTTTATTTGTGGGGATCTTTAGTTATTATTAACCCCTTCCCTGCTGTTCCCAATCACTACCCTTCCCAGTTCCTTTTTTTTTTTAGTTTATATAAAAAAAAATAAAAAAAAAAAAATATATATATAAAGAAAAAAATCATAATTTAAAAAAAAAAAAAATAGGGAATAGGGTGGGTGGGAATAGGTGGGTGGTAATTGGGAGGTGGTAATTGGGGTGGTTTAGTGGGATTTTGGGGAAGGTGAAGTGGTAATTGGTGGTGGTGAAGTGGTAATTTGTACTGAAAAAAATCCCTTATGGCACGCTATTCAGCAGAAGAGGCTTATGCCATTCTTGCCGCAGATTCAGGGAGTGAAACCCTCTCTGCTCTGTCTGACAGCGCAACCCTTACGGCATCAGATATAGAGCCCCTGAGTGATACATCTGATGCTGGTGCTCCCTGCCCGCCACCTAAAAGGAGGCGTCGCACAAATGACCAAAATTGGATACCCCCAAATTTCACTGCCCCAGAAATGCCAGAATTTACTGAGACTCCTGGCATAACAAGTGATGTTCCAGTATGTGAGCCAATAAACTATATGTCACTGATTCTGACAGATGCTATGTTTGAGCATATAGTTGCTCAAACAAATTTATATGCCAGCCAGTATCTGTCCAAAAATCCCCAATCTCTGTATGTCAGAAAAAATACCTGGCATCCCACTGACATACCAGAGATTAAAAAGTTTTGGGCCCTGACATTAATAATGGGGATTGTGAAGAAACCCAGCATTCGTTCATACTGGAGCCAGAACCCCATCCTGGCTACCCCTCTTTTTCCAGGGGTTGTGAAGAGGGACAGATATGAACAATTGCTGCGGTTTCTCCATTTTAATGATAATACCAAGTGCCCCCCCAAAAATGACCCCCTGCATGACAGGTTATATAAACTAAGGCCCCTGATAAGCCACCTGTCCCAAAAATTTAAAGAAGTTTACATACCTGAGCAGGACATTTGCATTGATGAGTCCCTCATGAAATTTAAGGGGAGATTGCTTTTCAAGCAATATATACCATCCAAGAGGTCCCGCTATGGGGTAAAATTTTATAAGCTCTGTGAATGCAGTACTGGGTATACCTGGGCATTTCGCATCTACCAGGGAAAGGATAGCCACTTGGATCCACCTGGCTGCCCAGATTCAGTTGGCACAAGTGGGAAAATTGTGTGGGATCTCCTACTACCCCTGCTAAATAAAGGGTACCATTTGTGGCTCGATAATTTTTACACCAGCACAGAGCTATTAAAATTTTTGTTTTATTTTGAAACCGTGGCCTGTGGCACAACAAGAAAAAATCGCAAAGGTTTCCCCCAGAAGCTGACATATGGGAAAAAAAAGTAGGGGCACAACGTCAGCTTTACGCCACAATGAGCTACTGGCCCTTCGGTACACTGATAAAAAAGATGTGTACATGCTCTCCACAATGCACAATGAAGCTACAGTGCCAGTGTCTGTGAAGGGAAGATCTGCACAGATCCGAAAGCCAAAGTGCATTGTGGAGTACAACAAAAACATGGGGGGGGGGGTAGATTTAGCTGACCGGTGCCTGCAGCCATATCTAATTCAAAGAAAAACTAGAACTTGGTACAAAAAAGTAGCCTTTTATATTATGCAGATCGCAGTATATAATGCATATGTGCTGTACAAAAAAACAGGCACAGGGAAAACTTATACTTTTTTGGAATTTGTGTTAAATGTAACATCTGATATTTTGTTTAACCAGACCCCTAATCCTCCCACTGTTCAATATGAAAATGTTGAGCGACTCTGTGGCAGGCATTTTCCCACTAGGATCCCCCCCACTGCCTGCAAATTAACACCCCAGAAAAGATGCAGAGTCTGCTATAAAAAAGGAGGGAGGAGGGATTCTAGTTACCATTGCCCTGACTGCCCCTCTCAACCTGGCCTCTGTATCACTGATTGCTTTCGAATATATCACACAGAGTTAAACTTTTAATTTGAAAGCAATCTGTATGTGTTCCTAATTTATTTTATTTTATTATTCTGTATTCCTAACTTCATAAATCCCCTGACCTTGTCCTGTCCCTTTATATGTTAAGCCCATCCACTCTAAGGCCATTATAAGTTATACAAAACAACTAAAATACTCCTTTTAGAATATCCTGAGTTATCTACTTTTGCAAATGGTATGTCATGAGGGGGGTAATTTTCATTCCTGGGCTGCCATACTGTCTCAAAGGCAACATAGGGCCAGAAAATCAATGTGCCAAATTTCTATGCAGACCCTATATTGGGCCCTGTAACTTCCTAAAACCACATAAAACCTGTGCATAGGGGGTATTGTTGCACTCATGGGAGATCACTGAACACAGATATGGGTGTATTATAGCAGTAAAAAATATAATGATGTTGATCTAAATAGAAAACATGCAAAGTCTGTGTGAAAAAAGCAAATAAAAAAATATGACCACTAAATTTGACCAGGTTTTGTGACTAAGTGGCTACAAAAAAAGACTAAACATAGTCCTTTTTTAATACCCTGGGTTGTCTACTTTTGCAAATGGTATGCCATGGTGGGGTAATTTTCATTCCTGCGCTGCCATACTGTCTCAAAGGCAACAAAGGTCCATAAAATCAATGTGCCCAATTTCCATGCAAATTGGCAGACCCTATATTGGGCGCTGTAACTTCCTAAAACCACATAAAACCTGTACATAGGGGGTATTGTTGTACTCATGGGACATCGCTGAACACAAAGATGGGTGTATTATAGCAGTAAAACATAAAAGGATGATATAAACAGCAAAAAGGCAGTGTTTTTGTGATAAACTAAAACTGAAATATGAACATTACCTTTGGCCAGATGTTGTGACTAAGTGGCTACAAACAAAGACTAAACATAGTCCTTTTTCAATACCCTGGGTTGTCTACTTTTATAAATGGTATGCCACGATGGGGTAATTTTCATTCCTGGGCTGCTATAATGTCTCAAAGAGGACAAAGGCCCATAAAATGAATGTGCCAATTTTCTATGTAAATGGGCAGATCCCATATTTGGCCCTGTAACATCTGTAAACCCCATAAAACCTGTACATGGGGGGTACTGTTTTACTCTTAGGACATTGACAAACACAAATATGTGTGTTTTATAGCAGCAAAACATAAAAGGTTGATGACAGAAACAGCCAAAGGGCAGTGTTTGTGCAAAAAATGCATACAAAAAAAAGGAGCACTACATTTGGCCAGGTGTTGTGACTAAGGGGCTTCACAAAAATATGTGACATGGGCCTTTTGAAATACCCTAGGGTGTCTTCTTTTGAAAATGGTATGCCATGATGGGGTAATTTTCATTCCTGGGCTGCTATAACGTCTCAAAGAGGACATAGGCACAGAAAATTAAGGTGCCAAATTTCCATGCATAAAAACTGAAATGGGCAGACCCCATATTTGGCCCTGTAACTTCTGTAAACCCCATAAAACCTGTACATGGGGGGTACTGTTTTACTCGTAGGACCTTGACAAACACTAATATGTGTGTTTTATAGCAGCAAAACATAAAAGGTTGATGACAGAGACAGCCAAAGTGCAGTGTTTGTGCAAAAAACGCATGCAAAAAAAATCACCATTACATTTGGCCAGGTGTTGTGACTAAGGGGCTTCACAAAAATATGTGACATGGGCCTTTTGAAATACCCTAGGGTGTCTTCTTTTGAAAATGGTATGCCATGATGGGGTAATTTTCATTCCTGGGCTGCTATAACGTCTTAAAGAGGACATAGGCACAGAAAATTAAGGTGCCAAATTTCCATGCATAAAAACTGAAATGGGCAGACCCCATATTTGGCCCTGTAACTTCTGTAAACCCCATAAAACCTGTACATGGGGGGTACTGTTTTACTCGTAGGACCTTGACAAACACTAATATGTGTGTTTTATAGCAGCAAAACATAAAAGGTTGATGACAGAGACAGCCAAAGTGCAGTGTTTGTGCAAAAAACGCATGCAAAAAAAATCACCATTACATTTGGCCAGGTGTTGTGACTAAGGGGCTTCACAAAAATATGTGACATGGGCCTTTTGAAATACCCTAGGGTGTCTTCTTTTGAAAATGGTATGCCATGATGGGGTAATTTTCATTCCTGGGCTGCTATAACGTCTTAAAGAGGACATAGGCACAGAAAATTAAGGTGCCAAATTTCCATGCATAAAAACTGAAATGGGCAGACCCCATATTTGGCCCTGTAACTTCTGTAAACCCCATAAAACCTGTACATGGGGGGTACTGTTTTACTCGTAGGACCTTGACAAACACTAATATGTGTGTTTTATAGCAGCAAAACATAAAAGGTTGATGACAGAGACAGCCAACGTGCAGTGTTTGTGCAAAAAACGCATGCAAAAAAAATCACCATTACATTTGGCCAGGTGTTGTGACTAAGGGGCTTCACAAAAAGATGTGACATGGGCCTTTTGGAATACCCTAGGGTGTCTTCTTTTGAAAATGGTATGCCATGATGGGGTAATTTTCATTCCTGGGCTGCTATAATGTCTCAAAGTGGACATAGGCACAGAAAATTAAGGTGCCAAATTTCCATGCATAAAAACTGAAATGGGCAGACCCCATATTTGGCCCTGTAACTTCTGTAAACCCCATAAAACCTGTACATGGGGGGTACTGTTTTACTCGTAGGACCTTGACAAACACTAATATGTGTGTTTTATAGCAGTAAAACATAAAAGCTTGATGACAGAAACAGCCAAAGTGCAGTGTTTGTGTAAAAAACGCATACAACAAAAATGACCACTACATTTGGCCAGGTGTTGTGACTAAGGGGCTTCACAAAAAGACGTGACATGGCCCTTTTGGAATACCCTAGGGTGTCTACTTTTGTAAATGGTATGCCATGATGGGGTCATTTTCATTCCTGGGCTGCTATAATGTATGAAAGGCAACTTAAGCCCAGAAAATGAATGTGCCAGATTTCTATGTAAATGGGTAGGCCGTATGTTGGGCCTTGTAAATTCCAGAAAACTCAGAAAACCTGTACATGGGGGGTATCGTTATACTCATGGGACATCGCTTAACACAAGTATGGGTGTTTTATTGCAGTAACATATATCAGGATGATGATATTCACAATAAAATCATTTGGAAAGCTTCAAATTTCTTAATTTCTCACACTTACTTTGATTTTTTTTATATAAAATTATAGTTGAGAAATAAATCTTTTATGCCAAAAGAAAGCCCTATCTGTCCTCTAAAAAACAATATATAATTAGTGTGGGTGCACTTAATGTGAAAGGGGTAAATTATGGTTGAAAAGACATATAGCTGAAATTCAAGGTTTCGTTTACGTTCAGAACCTGAACAATTGCCTATGTCATGAAAGGGTTAACAGGAGAACATGCTGAAATGTTATGCTTTCTTCACTATAATGTTTTTCTACTTAACTGGGAGTACTGAAGAAATCGTGTAGTGTCTAGCTTTGCAGTAGTGTCTTAAATTTAATTTTATATCAGTGTGCCGTTTAAAAGGGATTTGTGCCATTTTTCTATGTTTTGGGAAGTAATTTAATAAGTTAATTATCAAGCACTTTATTTTTTCCAGTTGTTTACTTTTATTGTTTAAAATTTTAATAAGCATGTTCAGTTTATACCAGAAATGTGTAGAAATTGTGTTGATTTTTCAAAACTTTAAATGTACAGAATATAGCCCCCTGTTATCAGTTATCGGCTTGAAAGACAGTCAATAATCAGTATCGGCCCTGAAAAAACAATATCGGTCTATCCCTAGTTAATACTTCTAATAGGATACAAGTTAAAAGCTTTAATAATCTGCAACGCATTTCTCAGCCATAAAAGTGTCTGTTTCATCAGGTATAAAACAGTGATACAAAATATATATATATACACACAAAATCCCTCCCCTATGTTACACAAAGTATAAAATACAGATTTAAAGGCACTGCACTAATTCATATAAGAAATAAAAAAGACTCAAAAAACCTATATAAATGACATATTTAAAAAACTAACAATTAGTGCATTTTCCTTCAACTAAATAATGTGATTAGACAATATATGGCCATCTGTAGAGAGAGAAGTGTTCTGTTAGGTAGAACTGGGGCCTGCGTGCAGTATTTTCATTTCCAGCGTATAGGGTCCCTTTCATACTCACGTGAGAGAGAATTTTTCCTGTGGGTTGACACGCTAGGACTGCTGTGTATTTTAGACAGACTTTACAACATTTCCCTGAGGCTTTTTGGGAGAAAGAAGGTTGAAAAAGCTTGTGGGAACTGGCATTTTTTGTATTTGGGGTGCAGCCAGAGGGGTGAAGTCACAAAATAGTGGGTGTGTTCACATTTGGAGGGCGAACCGTAGTTGAATCCAGGCAGGTAATAGGAGTGCCAGGATGGGCTGTGGGCATGACTCTGTGCCTTCAAACTGGGACAAGAATGGCTGCAAGTGGGTGGCCATACACCCTACAAACCCCTCTGTCCTTCTCACTTTTTGCGACTGTGAGGCTTATTTCATATAGAAAAAAGTGCAATGCAATAGGTAAAAACAAAACACAGAAATATATAAAGTATAATCCTAATTTGTTAAAATGACATAGAAGCATTCACAGCACAATTATAATTTTACCAGTCACAATCCTAAATACACTGCAGAATACAACATCTAAATGTATTTAAACACAAAATTAAAAGTGCAAAGCTTAACTCCTTAGTAATGTACTCCAAACAGAGTATGGTGCTTTATCCTTAAAGGACAACCATTTAAAAGGCTGTAATAAAGTGTATTTTACTGATGGCGGCATTCTGGATGCCTCACCAGACATCACAGAAATAGCCCTTAGAGGAAACAACAAGCAAGTGATCGCTAGCGCAGTGTGTCCCATGCTCGTCACTATTCAGATCAGGGATGCTTTAATTACATGAGATACACACTGTGATCAGCGAAATATATCATGCTGTTGCAGGATGCCTGCATGTGAGGCTATCCAGAATCAGTATGGCTGTTACTATGTATACAATTGGTGTGACAGT